>NC_143581.1:232651468-232957577 GCF_048544385.1 Mastigoproctus giganteus
ATGCGTTTTAACTCACTTCCGATTGAAGAGGACTTCAGAAATTCCTTCATCTACAGCAAGGAACGCAGACCTCTCGGATCGAGTGACAAACAATATATCGTGCCAACTAAACTGTCAGGGAAGACGAAGTATTGCTACACACTCCCCAAGAAATTTGTCCTCTTTCAAGGTCAGTTGCTGCGATCCTTGTCAAATCTCAACGTCTCTTCTCTGGAAGGATGCGGAAACGATTCCTATATATCTGCATTAAAATTTCCTCCCTAAAAGTAATTAATTCTTGGCCCTTGTTTACAGTTTAAGTTAGAGTGTTATGTCGTTAGAAGGCCTTTATGCTTTTAAAAACATCTGCTCGCTCGAGAATCTGCGTTTTCGTCATCGGACACCCCTTTGTAGATGGCTGTAGGCGGACCACATCAAAGAAAAACAGACTTCAAAGAAATTATCGTTGTTGAAAATTAAACTGTTTCAGGACTTTAATGTTTCTTATTTTGCTAAAGACATTCTACTGTTAAAGTATAACGTGAATCTGTTATTTTACGGTGGCCACAGTAACTTTTAATTATTACAGATATCGTTTTTGCAGAAGCAGTTGGATTCCGAATGAGTAGTTTCAACCATGCACTTTGTTTTATCTGAATGTAAATATATTGATGCAAAATGTATATTTGCCCTTTTCTGTTAAATGCAAATTGTATCCGAGTAGTCAGGTCCGAGACAGTGTATATGAAAACGAGTTGTTTGAACAGGTTTTATGCATGGAAAATTTGGAAAGTAATGTAGTAACAGATACACCAAAACAGCTGGACACTTAAGGAACAAACACACACAATTACATTTTTCATGGCTTCAGTCGATAGGATTTTTCTTGCTTGGATTACTGTTAAGGAAAATGGCTATACATTTCCACCTGGAGGCAACATTTTTGTAAATGTTTCTAATATTTCTGAGAAACAGAATTTATTTAATCCTGATTCCTTTATTAATTGTTCAGTGAACAAACTCTTGTCAAATTGGTGTTTTTTTTCTTAAGAACACAGAAAGACTTCAAAGACGAAGAAAAAGATGGAACGACGATTTTATTAAGTTATTGTTAAGGTCCCTTTGAGAAGAAAGGCGTAGGAATTTCAATATTTCGAATAGTAGACGCAGGCTACTATTTCTTCCTTAAGAATGCTTTACTCAAACAGTTCTCCAAGAAACTGCGAATATCAATAAATTTTCAGTTCCTATCCTCAAGGTCCAGTTTCTGAGATTGGATGTTAAGGGCCAGATGTACAGTTTGTTGACAGTCTTATTTACCACCAATTCACCAGTGGAATACAGGGATAGCTGAAATATGAAATTATAAGATGAGATACAGAGAGTGTTCTTCAGATTTTACTATTATGTAATCTTACACACAAACGATTATAACCTAGAATGCAGTTAACTGTTTATGCCCACTCACAGTAAAGCGAAATAAAGAAATCTTAGCAGAAGGTATTGTAATTTGTTACATTCTCAATAATCTCCTGAAGCAGTTCAGTCTAATCTTGATGCTTAACTTCAACTGTCTGCTCCATTTACCAGTAGGAAAAACATGTTTATTGTTTACTACTAACACCACACTTTTCATACCAACTAAGAAATACTGTTCAAGGTTTAGGCCTAAATGGACGACAGATGACCAAATGCGCTCGTGGTAGAGAAGAAAAATGCATCGGATGCATTATTATCAGAAGACACAAATGCCTATGGTAGATATCAGCTAGTCTATAATCAAGTAACAAAGGAAGTTAGGCAAACAAAGGCAGATTATGAGAAATCTTTGGCAAAGGATGCAAAGAAAAACAACAAGGACTTCTTTACTTATGCAAATTCTAGAAGGAAGGAGATGAATCAGATTGCTTCACTTGACATCGAAGGTTCGATTGTTGATGAACCTGCCGAGGGAGCTGACAAATTAAATGAGTATTCTGCATCTACATTCACACACGAGGTCTGTAGGGAAATGGAGGCCAGAAGCTTATCAAACTCTGGCACGGAGCTATATGATTTTGTAATAACTGAGAGTAAAATGGAGGAGGAATTATTGACATTGAACATAAGAAAGGCACCTGGGGTGCATGGGATCTATCTGGTTATATTAAAGGAACCAAGCAAACCCTTATCCATAATTATGAAAGCTTCCATAGACCGGAGATGTGCAAATGTGTCCCTAATTTACAAAGGGGGATTAAAGTGTAACATGAGTAATTACAGACCTGTTATTCTAACTTCTGTTCCAGGGAAATTAATGGAGGCACTGGTTAAGGAAGTGATGCAGGATCATCTAGACAAGACTGCAGTTATAATTCAGACACAGCATGGGTTTGTTAGGGGAAATTTTGTCTGAAAAATTTTATTGGATACTATGATATGGTCGCAAAGGAACTGGATGCAAAAAATAATTTTGATATCATATACTTGGATTTTATGAAAGCTTTCGATACTGTGGCACAAGGAAGACTTCTGTACAAATTGGAATAGTATGGCATTAAGAGCAAGTTGCTACATTGGATAAAAGGATGGTGGAGTGGTAGAAGACTGAGGTTGGTTATCAATGGACATTGATCTTCGTGGACTAATGTTATTAGTGGAGTCACCAGGGTTCGGTGTTGGGCCCATTGTTGTTTTCGGTATTCACCAATGATACTGATGAAGGTATATCAGGATTAATGCCTAAGTTAGCAGACGATACGAAGGATGACAGGGTTGTTAATGATAGTAATGATAGTTCGCTACTGCAAAAGGATCTGGAAAAGTTGAGCAGATGCGCCGAGAGGTAGTAACTGAAGTTTAACATTGACAAATGCAAAGTGCTGCATATGGGTAGCAGTAATCCCAGAGTAAAGTATCAACTGGGTGGTACTACATTCAGGGTAGCGGAGAATTAAAATGACCTGGGGTAATTGGGCAGTCAGATATGAAGTGTTCTGAGAGTGCAGACAGGCTGCAAGAGTAGCTCATGGTGCCTTGTCAATGACATACAGGAATTTTGCTAGCAGGGATAAGGGGGTGATTGTCCCCTTGTATAAGGCAATGGTCAGGCCACACCTTGAGTAATGTACATAAGTTGGAGGCCTCATTTTAGGAAAGATGTAGAGCTGCTGGAACGAGTACAGAGAAGAGCAACGAGACTGGTGAGTGGAACAAAGGGTTGGTGTTACCAAAAAAGGCTTAAAGTTCTGCAAATTTCAGCTTCTGGAGACTATGCACCTGCGAAGTGATCTATTTGAGGTGTATAAGGCCTTGAATGGTTTGAGGATTCTTCCTCTTGCTCAGATTATTCACCTGAGGGTAAAAATTCAAAATGAGGAAAGACAATTGTAGAACAGATGTGCAGACATTCGCCTTTAGCCAGCGGGTGGTTCATTACTGGAACAGACTTCCATCTGTCGTTGTGGAAGTTGATAGGTTAAATAAATTTAAGGAGGAACTAGACAAACGTTTGGAGTGACTGGATGGGTGAAATGGGAGGTGTTTTTTTTTTTTTTTTTTTGTGACTGTTGCTATATAAGCTTGGTTTCTGAGTAATGTCATGCAAGTTTTATAAACCTCAGTCCTAACAGCTAGCCTCTGAAACTTATGAGTATAGTAAGAAGAAGTTCCCCCTTATTTGTTTTTTAAATCTAATCATAAAAAAAAGCCACAACTTATCTTTCTAACACAGATTGACGTGAATCCCGCTGCACCGTCTGCCTTAAAAAGTTTGGTACTATTTTCATTAAGAATCCACAGGCGTGATACGTATATCGGCCAACTGCCATCCGTCAGACTTTGTTCACCACTGCTTCTGTGTTCATCAATTTCCCCGTTTTAAGATTCGTGCTCGAACGATTAAAAAATCTCCTTGGAAAAGCAATGTACTAACGATACTGCTTCACCTGAAGCTCCTCGGAACGTCTAAGATTCTTCGGCGATTTCTTAACCTAGTTTACGTCCATAACGAACCGGAAGGGCATCTGAAAACAAAGTCTATTCACGATTGAGTTTCTACATGCACTGGTGTAATGAGAGATTAAACAGAGGAGAGCACTGATGGGTATTCATACCTATTTTCAATTAAAAATATCTGCAAAGTTGTTCGAACACCCTTTACAAACTGCGCATTAAATATCAAGTACAAAGTTAAACAAATGAAATATAACACGAAGTAATTAAGAATGACAAAACTGGTCCGGTACAGCAGTTCTGGCTTGACTTTGTGATCGTAACCATGGTAACCATAACTTTTTGTCCTGTTCTTGCAGATGACCAGCTGACGATGTGCAGAGCATGAGACTGCTGTCGCGAGCACTTGTCCTGCTTTTCTCGGTGTCCCTCGCTTTCCTCATCTTCATTGGACGTTGTGGGCTGAAACTCGAGGAAGAACTGCGTGCTGGGGAGGGGTCGGTGTCCGGAATCCAACCGCCCGAGGCGACGGCGCCCCACGAGAGTTACTATGTGGAGTTGCTACGACAGAAAGAAGACGAACACAGACGGGAGACGGAGAGGCTGCAGAACGAGATTAAGGTAGGTCGCGAAGTCTGTGCGTGCATGTTAGAGAGAGAGAGAGAATTACTGAAGGCAGCTTTTTGCAGTGAAGTTCCCCAATATCTGCGGTTGTTCAGAGAATTGAGAAAGTACAACTCATTCGTTTAATCGACTGGTGAGACTTTTCGCACGCGAGCCACTTTAAAAAGCTCAAAAACGTTGTGGCCACGCTCCAAATGATACCAAGAAAATTTATATTTTTCCAATTAACTTTTAGTAGCATTAATGCGAATTCGCCGAAGCCAGATAAACAATGTGACGATCACTGACGTCATATTGAAACCCTACTCCCATGTAAAGAGAAGTTAACGTACAAAAAATTAATTATCAATACAAACTAAGCCATAAAAAATTCAAAACTTTTAATGAAAAGATCGTATGTATTTCGTCTTCATTCGCTATTTGGTTATTACTTATTACAAACATTTATAACTTTTACAAAGCGAACTTGTGAAAAAGACAGAAAGCCAAAAAAAAAAAAATTATCTTCCGTAATAATACATAAGCATGCACAAAAAATAAAGCGAGTGGCTAGCTTGCTTGATGGCTGTGTAGAACAGTTCTGCTGGCAGCTTTTTTTGCGTGTTCTTTTCTATATAGTATCAATCCTATGGGAAAACAGAGGAGAGGGGCTGTATTACGTTAGTGATGGTTTCCGAAATCGCAAAGATCAACTCAGATCTTTTCCACCAGACGTGGAGAGGATAGTATCGCTTGTGTTACCCACAAGGGCACAACATTCATTGGACTGCAAACCAACCCTTTGGTATTCGGATTCATGAGCTGTTAAATGAAATAAACATGACAGCAGATAACGTTGCCGAACCACCTTCCTCCCATCCTGGTATGCTACGCTCTCAACCTGCGACTTCTCCCATAAGACTTAAGGGAAGGCTGCAACACCACCCTCTATTTTCAGCAACCCATTGCAGCATAAGGATAAAATCTTATGATTTCCTTCCCGTCTATATAGATGGCTGAAGTCAGAATCATATGAAGGATCAGCTGCTGTCCTCCCACACAAAAAATAGTATCCAACAAGATTCCACAGAAACTAGCACATATACAGCAAAGTTTCACGCAACAGAACTAGCTCTTAATAACATCAAACAAAGCCATTACCAAATATATGTGGAACAGATACCAAATATATGTGGAACGATAGGTGGAACAGGACCAGGGTATGTCTGCCAGGGGCAAAAGTTGATGACGTTGTAGAGCGGATATCATCTTTTAAGGGCACAAAAGGTGATATAGTTGTACACGCTGGCACTAATGACATTAAGAGTAGGAGACCGGCGGAATTACTTGACAAGTACAGGTCACTGATGAAAAAAAGCCGTGAATTAGGGTTGAAATTGAAAGTGTCTGCAATTCTGCCCAGACACGATAGGAGGGAGTATATGATGAGAGCCCTGTCAATCAATTCGGCCCTGGAAAGATTGTGCAGGGCTCAAGGGGTAGAATTTTTTTCAGCCTGGTCTGTACTTGTTAACAGGAGAGACTGCTTCTACAGGGATGGGATACACTTAAATAGGAAGGGTGCAAGAATGTTTGCTGATGCTATCGAGGCAATGTTAGGTGGGTCGGAAAACTGCTAGATTGGGGGGATACAAGGACTAATAGATTAACAGTAGCCACTGGCAGAGGTGAAAGTGATTCTTGCACTGCTTCTATTGGAATGAGCCGCAGCCTGGAAAATAAGATGCAGGATATTTCAGAGACTGCTGGGAATCATTGGGGTACAAGTAAACACATGGGTTGTGTTAGGGTAGCTAAGAAAAAGAACAGGTGCATGTATACTTGTGTGTACACCAATGCTAGGAGTTTAGTAAATAAATTTGATGAATTTGAGGTATTGCTCAAAACATCAAAGGCAGATATTGTGGGGATTTCAGAGACGTGGTGTCACACAGATATAAGGAATGCAGAACTGCAATTTGGGGAGTACAATGTCTACAGAAAGGATAGACAGGATAGGAAGGGAGGAGGGGTTATGCTATTAGTTAAAAAACACATAAAATCCAAGGAAGTGAAGCCAGTCGACATCGCTGGACAGTGCAGTGTCGAGTCAGTTTGGTGTGACATAAGCATTGGGAGATCAAAATTGAGAGTAGGAGTGTGCTATAGGCCTAATGACTCTGATGAGTATAATAAGAAACTGTTCGGAGAAATAGAGTGGGCCAGTAAATCAGAGAGTCTTATAATGGGGGATTTTAATTTCCCAGATATTGACTGGAATTTGGGGGCTGGTCACTCACACAGTAGCAAGGCTTTTGTGGATTTATTGGATGATTGTTTTCTACATCAGCATGTTCGGGAGGCAACTAGAGGGAGTAATACTCTGGATTTGATTATCAGTAGTGATTCTTCATGCATTAAGAATCTGCAGATAAATGAACCACTAGGTGGCAGTGATCACAGTGTGCTGAAGTGGGAGTTACTCAAAGAGGTAACTACCATTAGGGGTAAAGGGAAGGGGTATTGCTTTCGTAAAGGCGACTACAATGGACTGAGACAGTATTTAAATTCTATACAGTGGGATCAACTGATGATATTGCCAACAGCAAATTCAAAATGGGAAGCATTCAAAGAACTTATCGTGGAAGCTACTAGGCTTTACATACCAACTAAGAAATATTGTTCAAGGTTTAGGCCTAAATGGTTGTCAGATGAACTAATGAGGCATATGGCAGAGAAGAAAAATGCATGGGATACATACAAATTAACACGTGACACAGACGCCTATGATAGATACAAGTTGATCTGTAACCAAGTTACAAAGGAGGTTAGGCAGGCGAAGGCAGATTACGAGAGATCCTTGGCAAGGGATGCGAAGAAAAACAGCAAAGAGTTCTTTACTTATGTAAACTCTAGAAGGAAGGGGATGAATCAGATTGGTCCACTTGAGATCGATGGGTCAACTGTTGATAACCCTGCTCAGGTAGCTAACAAACTAAATGAATATTTTGCATCGACATTCACACGTGAGGAGTTATTCAGCGAGGGGAATGCCAGAGGTGTATTCAACTCTAGCAGTAAGCTAGAGAATCTTGTAATAACTGAGAGCAAAGTGGAGGAGAAATTGTTGAAGATAAACACAAGAAAGGCACCTGGGGTGGATGGGATCTATCCAGTTATATTAAAGGAGGCAGCAAAGGAGGTAAGCAAACCCTTAGCCATAATTATGAGAGCTTCCTTGGACTCAGGGGAGGTACCCATGGACTGGAGATGTGCAAATGTGACCCCAATTCACAAAGGGGGATCAAAGGCTGACACAAGTAATTATAGACCTGTGAGTCTATAATTACTTGTGAGTAATTATAGACCTGCACATGGAAGACTGCTGCACAAATTGGAGCAGTGTGGTATTGGAGGCAAATTGCTGCTATGGATAAAGGGGTGGTTGAGGGGGAGAAGACAGAGAGTGGTAATCAATGGACACTGCTCATCGTGGACTAATGTTATTAGTGGAGTCCCTCAGGGTTCAGTGTTGGGTCCTTTATTGTTTTCTGTATTTATAAATGATATTGATGATGGTATATCAGGCTTAATGTCCAGTTTGCAGACGATACGAAGGTTGGCAGGGTTGTCAAGGACACTACTGACACTATGCTGCTGCAACAGGATTTGGAAAGGTTGAGCAGATGGGCTTCGAGGTGGCAAATGAAGTTTAACATTGACAAATGTAAAGTACTACATATGGGAAACAGCAACCCCAGAGCAACGTATCAACTCTGTGGTACTACACTGACAGTGGTAGAGAATGAAAGGGACCTGGGGGTGGTTGTGCAGGCAGATATGAAGTTCTCTGAGCAGTGCAGACGGGCTGCAAGAGTAGCTCATGGTGTATTGTCAATGATATATAGGAATTTTTCTAGCAGGGATAAGGAGGTGATTATTCCCTTGTATAAGGCAATGGTCAGGCCACACCTAGAGTACTGTATACAGGCCTGGAGGCCTCATTTCAAGAAGGATGTAGAGCTGCTGGAACGAGTACAGAGAAGGGCAACTAGATTGGTGAATGGGACAAAGGGGTGCTCTTACGGAGAAAGGCTTAAGTTTTGCGAATTACAGTGTCTGGAAACTAGGCACCAGCGAGGTGATCTGATAGAGGTGTACAAAGCCTTGAATGGTTTGAGCATGCTCAATGCTGATGGGATTCTTCCTCTTGCTCAGAATAATCACCTGAGAGGGCATAAATTCAAATTGAGGAAAGACAGATGTAGGATAGATGTGCGGAAATTTGCCTTTAGCCAGCGGGTGGTTGGTGGGTGGAACAGACTTCCATCCCTTGTCGTGGAAGTTGATAGCCTAAATAAGTTTAAGGCTCAGCTGGACAGGTATTTCGAACGGACAGAGGGGTGAAGTGGAAGTGGTTATTTTTATTTATTTATGTTACTTTTTTTTTTTTTTTTTTTTTTTTTGGCTGATGCTGAATAAGCTTGCTTTCTTGCATCAAATGCCTCTACTAATGCTAATGCTAATATGAGATATACACTGATTCGTCAAGCGCTTTGTTAACAGTGCTTTATTATTAATATCCTCATTCAGTTCTGCCCCCAATTCAACAGATGCTCTATTCTCTTTTCAAATCTCAATTTGACATCCGGTATTGCTCAATCCCAAGCCACACTTGGATCAGGGAAACGAATTAGATCGCAAAATCAGCTACTCCACTGGATAACCATCACCTGTCAGTCCCCTATACAGACTACAGGCAAATTATTCTGAAGAATATTTATTCCTAATAGCAAGTGTAGGGGTTTTGGTTCTTCCTTATTTTAATTTGTGTGTTAAGTGGGCTAACTATAACAATAAAGGTTACCCTCATTATGAGGGACTCAATTAATTAATATTGTGAAAGCTACCCTTCTTGTCGTAAGCAAAAGAGTCTCTACTGTTGTTATTCTCATATCCTTTTAGGTAAAAAAAAATATTACTGTTATCTTAAATTTATATATACATGTATATATAAAGGGCCTTTAGGGCCTCTGGCTTTCACAAATGCCATGTTCGGAGAGAGCTGTATAGTGTGAAGTAAAACTGTCTACTCAGGATACTTGTGTTTGGGAAAGGAAAAAGTTGAATTGAAAAAAGAAAAAAAAAAACATGGCCAACACATATAACTTATAATTACATCCATATGAGGTAGGTATTCCCTTCAAGTAAAAACTCATATATATATAAAAATTTCTTTATGTAACATTTTTTACACAGTTAAGTCTCTGCAGTTACGGTTACACCCCAGAACATGGGTGCACCTCCGTATACTTCGGCGAGAAAGAAGGAAGTGATCGGCCGGTGAAGCCGCCACTGATTTCCCCCCTCTCCCGCACGTTGCTAGTGGATGTCACGTGACATCGCAGTATGTCAGAATTGAAATTAAGAAAAAGAAAGGGCAATACGGAGCAAGAAATAGGTGAACGGAAGTGCAATTTTTTTTAAAAACAAGTAACAAAAATTAACATCCAGACAACCATTGATAGTTCGCGCCCGAACTTTACTAGACGTTTTCGCGTACATTAACAATGAGAATTGCTGATGCACATCAATAGAAATGTTCTTTCTTTCTACAGACCCACTCAAAACTCAATCTCCTTTCGCGTGACCAATTTCATCAAACATCCACACTGAAAACAACTGTATCCCATTAGGGTTGAACACGGAAAACAAATAAAACAAATAAATAAATAAAAACACGAAAACGACGACTAAACAATAGCCGAGAGCACAATAACGACTAAACAAAACAAATGATAATTTCGCATTTCCCACTAAAATCAGAAGCGAATTTTCATCCAAACAAACAATCAAAAAGGCAAAGAGGTAAATTACGCATTTCCAGTAATCGGCCAATCACCGAAATCGACAATCAAAAAGTATCTATCCATTCTTCGGCCACGCCCGGAACGCGGTGACTCGGGAGTTCAGCGAATTTCCATACATGTAACGTATTAATTTTCCAGAAACACTGAATGCCATTGGGAAACCCTTTCTAATTGACTATCAAATATCGGTGGTGATACTGGATAAAGCAAAATTCTATTTACAGTTCCCTCCCTTTACACGTTCCTTCCTTCCTTCTTCTCGGGGACGTTCCTTTCAGGTTCGCGCCTCTATAATCAAATTGGAAATTTCTCCAATTCCTGGCATTTTTTGGAATTTTTCTGGCTCCTTGCTGCTCAACTGATTTTCGTATTTCTTTCTCTATCAGCTTTTCTGGAGTGCTTTCCTTAACTTCCTCCCTATATTTTTTTGTTATCAAGGCCCCAGCCCGACACCCAACACTTCAAAAAAATAAAATAAATAAACAAAAATATTTCCCGACCGAAAAACACGACACACTTCACGACAAACTTCGACACCCTCCAAAATATATCTCTGCGCTGCCTCGGACACCCTTTTATAAGATGATCGCGTTGCCGCGTCCACCTGGCTAATCCCTTATTGACCGGATTCCCTTCGTCTTTCCCAGGGTTTAGCTTTCCCTGGCCTTCCCATACACATTCGAATTAAACTCAGGGCTGTAGTGGACGGTATACGCCGTATACCGTCTGGATTTTTTAAGTGAATAGCGTATACTTTCTGGTTTTTGAAAGATTTGAAAACACAAATATTATTTAAATATTTACTAAAAAGTAAATTTATTAGAATTTGATTCTTAGGCAATATTTATAGTTTTATTATAAATGAGACTCAATCCAGAATTGCAATGGCAAAACAATCTTTCAAGGATAAACTGTCGTTGATTACACAGTTGTCACGAGAAATTAGGAAGAAGATAAAGACATATCTGGTCAGTGCACTATATACAGTAGCTTCTAACAAAGAAAGCCAAAAAGAGTCTTGAGGCCTTCAAGATGTAGTGCTGGAGCAAGATGGAAAAATTTAAATGGACTGAAAAAGTGTCAAATGTGGAAGTATTAAGACATGTCCAAGAACAGGAAATTCTAGGTAGAATAGGATCAACTAGAGCCAAATGGGTGGGTCACGTGATTCGACATGGTGGTTTGCTTCTGGATATGGAGATGATTCTGAGGTAAAACGCCCTAAGTGTAGACCATAAAAAGACCACCGGGATGTTGCTGGATGAAGCAGGACTTTGCAATTTTGAGGAACTAAAACAAACGGCACAGGAGAGATAAAGGCGGCAACAGCTCATCAGAGGAACTGATCAGTCACAAGACTGAATTACTGATGATGACACACACACACACGGGGGGGATATCAAAAGGTTCGTACCCTTCCCTAGAAATAACAGCCCTAAAAAGGTGAAACTGAAACTTCACAGGAACTTTAATCCTTTTCTATGTACTCTCCATGTATACACATTTCTCCCATCTATGAATCAGTTGTTTAATACCTTGATCATAGAAGTCCGCACTTTTTGCCTGAAACCACGATTCTACATCATTTGACTTCCTGAGACGAATCAAAGCGGCGTCCACGCAATGGTTTCTTCATTTCTTAAAACGTGAAGTCTGACTGTCAGGAGAATCGGACGGGTGCTGAGTAGCACAAATCCAACAGTTGGCGAGAACATTGCATTCGACGTTGCTTCTGCAAAGGCGTCAGCAATCTTGGAGCACATCGTGAGGAGACAGACATGTGCAGATGGTCGTGTGAAATTAAGGTAGATAATAGGGAAACTTCTGATTGGGTGTCAACTATTAAGAAAATCACTGATGAGTTGTTTGTTTGTGATACTTTAGATGATGATACTGATGAGCAAAAGAGAGATAAGTTACAAACTTCTTGTTATATTGAAGATAATTATATACAATTGTTTAGACAAATGATATACAATTGAAGAGTGAGTTACTAATGATATGTTCAAAATTAAATGTAAATAAAACTCCAGGTATGGACTTGATACAGAATAACTGTATAATTAAGTTGTTTGAATGTTACCCTGAGATTTTAATGGTTATGTACAATAAGTGTTTATTGGAAGGGTGTTTTCCAGGGTTCTGGAAAATAGCCCTTTAAAAATTTTACATAAACCAGGTAAATCAGTCAGTGATCCAAAAGGCTATAGGCCTATATCACTTTCGGCAAATTTAGGTAAGATTTTTGAGAGGCTGTTGCTGTTAAAGTTAAAATGGAATTTCCATGTCAATGCAGTTTTATAAAAGGCCTCTCAACTAAAGATGCTATAAATTCTTTGGTTGACATGCAATCAGAAAGTAAATATGTACTAGCATTATTTGTAGACTTTGAAGGTGCTTTTGACAAGGTGTGGTACGACAGCATTTTATGCTCACTGAGAAGAACAAACTGTCCTCATTTATTGTATAAAACTTTCTCCTTCCACTTAAATAACTTCTTTAAGTTATTTAAGTGGAAGGAGAATTCAAGTTTTCTCGCAACGTTTAAAATATGGTAGGGCTATTAATTGGGGCTGTACGCAAGGTTCAGTGCTTGGTCCAGTGTTCTGGAATATGGTGCTAAACCAGTGGTTGGAGATAGAGATTCCATATTGTAAACGAATTGCGTCTGCCGCTGATTTGGTTATATGTGTTGATGGTAAATCTAGAGTCATTTTAGAACAAAGTTTAATTAAGTGGGTATCTTTAAACAAACTTAAGATTTCGGATAGCAAGACAAGTGATGATGTTGTTAAAGGCAAATTAATGGGAAACAAATTCCTTTGAAATCACAAGTGAAATACTGAGGTATTTTATTTTACTTGATGATAAGTTAACATTTTTTTTCCGTACCTTGATTATATTAGTAGTAAGATCAAGAAATTTACATCGGCAGTTGTTAGAGTTACCAAAACTGAATGGGGTCTTGGAAAAAGGGTATTAGGGTTATATTATAAGACGGTATTTATGCCAATAGTAGTATATACAGCATCTGTATGGTTTAGACGTATTAACAACGTTCAGTTTAGACCAGTGTTTCCCAACGTGGGTCCCACGCCCCACATGGGGGCAATTTGATTGTTCAGGGGGGCAATTCAAAAATTGCTCGTCTAGAGTTTAAAACAACCGCCTACTATGATTTAACTTGTACAAAAGAAGAATTGTTGGTATCTCAATTTTAAATAAGCATTCGTTAAATGTTGTACTTTCTATAGAGCTGCACTTGAAAGTTTGGAGTAATATCAACTACAGTTTGCTCGGAGAGTATTGCTTACTATGCCTAGTGAAGGAATAGTACATACTGTATTGGACGATTGCTTATGGCATATGCAATGTGCAAGCAAAGTGGTTGTCTTCTGTAGCCTACCGCAAACTCAGCATGTTATATGAAATAGGTAATTCCTTTCATACAAACGCTCGTTTGGGCATCGTGACTGTACATTTGGATAGGTTTGACGATCTCAGATTAAAATAAAAATTACTTTGTCCACGCACAGAATTATTATTAATGAAGAACCGTGATATACAATGGTATGTATTTGTCATATATGTATTTCTGTGGTCTCAGTAAATAAGCAAATAAGTCCAAAAACTCGAATTTGCAGGAGAGGAAAAATAAACTTCACACTCTCATATAAACACGCATATATTCGAATATACAAATATTTATTACTCACGCTAAAACTACAATAACGAAGATAGCTGCGTGTCACATAATAGTAAATAATAAATACTTTATTATAGTGCACTTATCTCATTTTTGACAAATTAGACTTATCTGCTTGTTCACAGAGACCACAGATTTAATAGCCCGAATTCAGTAATTCGTGTGATTTATTCATTCAAAAAGCGTACTAATAATTAATTTTGATATATTAAAATAAAATTAAATTAACTTTAATGCATAGTTTATTTTTAGTTTTTGATTTATCTTATATTTATTTCTTTCAGTTGCGCAGTAAAATGAGTAGTGCAAGTAAAAAAAAAGTTCGTCAGTATTCAGAGGAATACTTAAAATTTGGTTTCATACCCGCTATCCACGATCAAAGGTCACCTTTTTGTCTTTTATGCCAACAATGCTTGACCAACGAATCAATGAAGCGAGGTCGTCTTGAGGCGCATTTGAAGGCGAAACATAATGCTCATGTAAATTCAGATTTAGATTACTTTCAAACTTTAAAGAAGAATTTTGAAAAAAGAGCAACATTAAAGTCTCTGTTTATTGCTCATACTGCAACTGTCAATCGTACTCTTGAGGCTAGTTATGAAATTTCTTTACTCATTGCTAAATCTGGGAAAAATCATACTATAGGAGAGAATTTAATCAAACCATCAATATCAGCATTTCTTAAAACAGTTCTGGAAAAAGATGACAAAGACGTGAAAGCTATGCCACTCAATAACAATACTGTTAGCAGAAGAATAGATGAAATGAGTGAAGATATTGAAATACAACTTGTTGGAAAGCTGAAAACAAGAAAATTCTCAGTGCAAATGGATGAATCAACTTTGAGAGACAGTGAAGCCGTACTGATAACTTATGTGAGATATATTGATAAAGGTAATTTTGCTGAAGAAATGTTATTCTGTAAATCATTAGAGAGCACCACTACCTCCAAAGATATATATAATAAGCTAAAAAATTACTTAGATGACAATAATATACCAATGAAAAATATAACATCTTGCGCTTCAGATGGTGCTCCTAATATGATGGGCAAGAAAAATGGCTGCTTAAAATTGATGAAAGATGAGAATCCAGAAATGCTTCTTGTGCATTGTGATGCTTCTTGTGCATTGTGTTATTCATAGGGAAAACTTGGTAGCTAAAAATATTTCGCCTGTTCTTCATGAAGTACTAAAATCAGTTATAAAATGTGTCAATGCTATTAAAGCTAATGCCAAATGTGAGCGTCTCTTCAAGCTTTTTTGTGAAGAACAAAATGGAGACCATGTGAGACTTTTACTTCACACTGAAGTAAGGTGGCTCTCGAAAGGGAACTGCTTGAAAAGATTCATGGAACTATTTGATACTATTAGTGACTTTTTAAGTGACAAACCTGAAATGAAGCATCTGTTAACGGTCGATGGTAAAGCATTTGTGAGTTATTTAGCCGATATCTTTGAAAAACTAAATATATTAAATAAACAACTTCAAGGAACAAATAAAACTCTCGTCGATGCAAAAGCGAAGATATTTGGTTTCATTACATTTATTGAATTATGTCAAAAATATATTTGTAACAAAAATTTTGAACAGTTTCGTTGGCTGCAAAAATGTGAAGTGACTGATACCGCTGTACTTGTTATTGTCGATCATCTGAAAATTCTGTCCGCTGATTTAAAAGAAAGGTTTTCTGATTTAAAACAAATTGATTTTCCAACCTGGATGATGCAACCAATGTTAGTGGATTTGTCTGATGTATCAATGCAGTACCAAGAAGAACTCTCAGAAATGCAAAATGATGAGTCAGTTAAAACTTTATTCAATATAAAAGGAGCGATGGCATGGCTTTGTGATGAAACAGAAATTAAATACCCAAATTCAACCAACTTTGCAAGAGAGCTATTGTTACCGTTTCCATCTTCATATTTAGCTGAATGTGGATTTAGTGCCATAAATGATTTGTTCCTAAAGAAAAGAAATCGACTGGATATCACAAAACGGGGAGACTTGAGACTGAAGCTGACTAAATTGGAGCCCAATATAAAATCTCTCTGCGGCAAGCATCAAGCACAAGGGTCTCACTAAATTTAGTGCACTCATCTAGAAGTGACTTCACATGGAATGTTGAAATTATTAAACAATTAAATAATAATTACTAAAAATTAAAATATTATAAAAAAATCTTTCATATAAATTATTTTGTACTTGAATTTTAGTTGTCCATTATATGTTTTGAAAATTTACTTACTGTTTTTTTCTTAATAATTTCCTAATGATTTCTTCCTAAAACCTAAGTTTTGTGTCCTGAACAAGTTGTAATTAGGCTTCATTTAGGGAATAATTCAATTTTTGAATATAAAAAATATGTATATCGGTGTTTCCCAACGTTACATAGGGGGCATCAGAATTTTAGAAAGACTTAGGTGGGGCATGGTAAAAAAAAGGTTGGGAAACACTGGTTTAGACAAAAATTATTATCTTTACAGAGAGTAATGATGTTGACTTCAATTAGAGCATGTAAGACCGTGTCAACAAATGCGTTACAGGTTATAGGAGGGGTACTGCCGTTAGATTTAGTAGTTGTCTATAGAGCATTTGGTTATTTCTTGAGAAAGAAGATAAGGGTTAGTTTTTTGGGGGAATAAATGCGTACTCTGTTAAAAACGTTAAAAAAGAAAAAATAAATGATTATTTATTTACTGTTCAAAGTTATTGGAAATGTGGCAACATCGATGCGAAACAAATGTTACTGGAGAAGTTACTACAACTTTTATTCCCAATGTGAAATTTAATCATAATGTTAAAGATAACAAGTGGTTTTATCCATATATGGAGACATCATTTTTAATTACTGGACATGGGTCACTAAATCGAAAATTGTTTTACTGTAGATGTTCACTGCCTGAGACGTGGGATCATGTCATGTTTGATTGTCCCATTTATAAAGACTACAGGAGGAATTTAATGTTTGCTATACCACACCTTGTCAGAGGGCATGAGAGTAAATGTGTAGATAATAAGGAAGCTTTTCAGGCATTTCAAAATTTTGTTAGTTTGGTGTTTAAGGAAAGGAGGGCCTTGTCTCTAGTCATTTACTTTTCATAAATACTGTGTGTGTGTGTGTGTGTGTGTGTGTGTGTTCCCCCTCTCCTGCTTGGTTATGCCAGGATGTTTTTTTTTTTTTTTTTTTGTTTGTTGTCTTGGCCAAGCCAGGATGGGGCCTAATTTATTTATTTTATATTATTTATTATTATTATTATTGTTTATTTATTTTTTTTTTTTTTAGCAGGCGTTCTGGTAAGTTCGCCGGACGGAGGCACCAGGCAATTTGTGTAGTGCGGGATTGCCCTGTATTTATTCCCAAGTGGTGGCAGGGAGGGGTTTTTTTTTTTTTTTTTTTTTTTTTTAACTGGCATTCAGGCATGGGCAGCCTGAGTGCGGGATGCAGGCACCCACCTGTATAGCACTATCTTAGGTGGGTGCGGGATATTAGTGCCAATTCGCACAGTAAGATCTATAGTAGACCCAGGTCCGGCTCTGCATGCCAGGGACGAGCACTGGGAAGTAGCTGGCCTGGCGTTCGCTGTTTCCTTGTGGCAAAGTAGCACAAACACACGTATTAACATGTACACTACACAACATACATTCAGGCCTCTACGCAGAGTGTATTATAGACAAATTACAAGGTGGATTTGGATGAGAGTCTTGGGACCACCGAGGAACAGATAGACAAGTCATGTGAAATGCTGTGGGCAGATCCATAACTTATTCCCACTGCATTTGCGATGAAATGAATTGTCCGTCACTCAGCACCAGCTGCTCAGCTTTTGCAACCGTCTCACTATCTGTGGATGTTGATGGCCTTCCTTCTCTTGGCTCGTCAAAGACACTTGTACGACCTCACTGGAACTCTCGTTTCCACTCTTTTTTTTACAGTGTCAGGATGGACAATTCTGCCCACACACAGCTTTCATTCCTTCGTAAATTTCCTGAGCTTTCTTGCCCTGCAAATGCAGGAACTTGATCACTGCTCGATACTCCACTTTGTCAACCATAGCGTCCTTCCTCAGATTCCGGGCTCCACCTCTGGTGTACGAGCACCTACGAATGAATGAAATTTCACATGTTAGTTATTGAATATGTAGACAACTTATATTAAAAACACCATCTTCCTACTGATGTTTTATCCACGTCAGGTACGAACTTTTTTGATACCCACCCCGTGCATGCATGGGTATATGCCGTATACTCTCTGGAATTCGATTAATAAGCACAGTATACTCTCTGCATACATAACATTCACAGAGTATACCTTCTGCTAATTTTCTGGCTACAGAAGTGAGTAAACTCTGTTTTCATGCGGCTAATTTGTTCTTTTTTTTTTTTTTTTTTTTTTGATTTGGTAGTTGTTGGCGCATCGGCTTCTGTGGCCATATTGCACCTCCCAAGGTTTTTGCAGTACTTTGATCCAAGCCCGAGGCGGGAATCGAACCCGCGACCTTTGGGTTGCCGGGCAGGTACTTTACCCACTCGGCTAGCCCGGTCGGCTCTAATTTGTTCTAATATGGCTTGTAGGAAGCTCGATTTGGAGAATTAGACTCGCCCAGTCCCACAGGGTACGTGTTCCCTATGGGGCTGGGCGAGTATATACTGTATTCTCTTTTGTTTCTTTGATGTCCTTGTGTTTCTCAAAATCATTTTAAAATATTTTCAAATTTAGAATTTGGCTAGTACATTTATTAAAACTACCTTAAAATAATAATATTATTATTAGTAAGCGGAGGCTTACACAAGATTACACAAAAAATTAAGATTGGTTAAGCCTGTAATTAACCAGAGAACATCTAATATACAATTTAATTACATAATCAGTCAAATACAGTTAAAAATTGACGCAAATACAATATTTAAGTGTGCTCACTAACATTGGTCCCTTTCGATCTTTACTGGCGTAATGTTAAAGATAAACAAAACTACACAACTTTATAATTATTATTAGAAAGTTGTGTAGTTTTATTTATTTTTAAATATTATAAGATTTATTTCAATGTCCACAGTATTCGTTATTTAAAATTATGTTAGTAATTCACAATATTGTATTTATGTACTTTAAATAAACCTAAAACATTGTGGTCGAGCTTTCCCCGTAATGTGTTTAATATCAATAAATACACTGCTCGACAAAATTAACAGAACAAAATATTTTTCACGAATACTTTATTGTGAACAATGTCGCCGAAGGCAAACATTTGATATAATAGGCGTCCTCGAATGCAAATTCCGAGTATCCAACAGGCATCGATCTACCACCTTACAAGTCGCACATTATGCAAATTATTCATGCCTATAAAAACACGGGTTGCGACCACGTCATTCCCATTCCAGTTTTTTTTTTTTTGCTTGCTCAGTGGGATAGCCACATCTCCAGTACTCAGGATGGCAAGTCATCGTTGTTTACTTTAGATGATTCTCTTAGATGGCGAGCCGTTGGACGACTTCAAGCCAGGCAAGACGCAAGCGAGGGGGCACGTTAGCTTAATGCGTCATGCAGTGTCGTCTCGGCACTATGAAAGCAGTTGAGTCTAGTTAATTGTGTGAGTTTTGTGCTCTGTGTCTTATTGCCTAAAACAGTGGTTTATTGGAACCTGCCAACCTGTCAATACCTCACAGCAGTTGTCCTCAGTCTGGAAAAGCTAGCAAGGTGTTATGGAATTAAGACTCCTGAGTTAAGTATATCTAATTCTGAATTTTAGTATAACTTTCGTACGCACAGTGATATACAGCTTCGTACACACAGCGTCTCTTAATGTCTACCGTCAAGTCCGAGACAAAGACACAAACAATGCTGACCGTTGGTCTGCTGGATCGCCTAAGTGCTCTTACTATTCTTTTTCTTCTCCTCCTCCTGCTACTAAGTGCTTTTCGCCCCGCAACCTCTGCCCCTAAGTCCTATTTCCAAGCCTCGGGAGACACGGCGATCACTAAAATTGACCTGTCTAGCCCAGAAGAACGCCTAAAAACTTCTCTTTCTTAACCTAAACTTAACTTTCCGTAAGATTCTCTAATCTGTCAGGATTAGAGTCAAAGGGTTAGATCAGAATCAAAATATTTTTATCAAGATAAATTTTTGGATCGATATGCGATTAGATATATCTTAATATTACATATAATTTGGTTAGACATATTTACTTTAATTGGAGATTACAGGATTAAAAAAAAAAAAAAAAAAAAAAAAAAAATCCTCTTATTATGTCAAATTCGGAAACTAAGATACAGACACTGCCTGTAGTTTCTCCTACAAGATCAAACTGGATTGATCCTACATATGTAGAGGTTCCCTGATGAAGATACCATAGAGCCTGCTCGGCCACAAAAAAAAAGGGGGGGGGGAACGTGTAATTGCCCGTTTCGGTACTGAATCTCCACCACCTAAAAATGTCAGAGATCAACTGTCTACACACTCTGCGCAAAACTCTCACACGAAGAGCACCTCACCACTGCGGACTACCAAGAGAACACCAGTCTACTAGATGCAATACTTGAACAGAAGCTCGGAAGTGAAAGGGTTCTGGCCCGCCAGTCCAACCGCATCTCCGCCGCTGTTAGAATCAAAATAATCAAGATCTGCACAAACATGGAACAGCTTCTACCTGATCCTCACATTCCGAACAAGAAATTAACTACCAAGATGGAATAAAAGTGGACAAGGAAATCAAATGCCCCAGCGCCCTTCTTCTTACGCCGATTCGCTGAGGACACACACACATGCTTTGCATTTCCAATACGAGCAACCATATGTCACTTTAACCATACGAGTACTTCCTCTACAGAGCCTACTCGATTATTACAAAACAGATAGACACGTTAGCCAGTGGAGAAGGTTTCAGAAGAAACACATCTGCCTCTATCTCTTCTCTTCATTTCAAGTTTAAACACTTCAGTATTTCTTGTACAATATCTAAGATTGTTCTTTTCTCAAGAAGTCAGACTGCTAAACTTTTAAACACAAAAACCCACAACAAATCAAACGTCTTCCGCATTTTAGCTAGTTACGTTTACCACAAAGGTCAATCTAACCTGTAGTTAATTATTTCTAAGAAGGGGTGGGGTCCTTAATGGCGGTCTTTGGTACGGACTGCCGTTCAGAAATGCGAGTGTACGGATATAGCAGCCAAATAACACTGAATATAATCCAGAAATGATAGAGGACCTCTGGCAAATGAACGTCCATAGGTCGGTGGTCTTCACGATATTTGGAGTTTTCGAGCAATTTCATCCATCAGAAATACGAAGTGGGCAGCTCTTCTGCTTCCCCAATGAGCCTATGAAATCGACAGATTACGAGTGTAACTCATGATTGAAAAAGGTATCCTCTAGGCAAACAAAAATCTCAACCCTCACACCAAGAACTAGTCACATGCATTCAATGATTTGTGAAAGTTGCGAGGAACACAACGATGAAGTCACCTTTCTCCTAGCATAGCATCTCGCAGTGCATTGCAGTCCTTGGAATATAATCTGTTCGTAAAAATACGGCTATTCTGAATTTGGTTTACAGTGTATATATATATATATATATATATATATATATATATATATATATATATATATATATATATATATATATATATATATATAGAGAGAGAGAGAGAGAGAGAGAGAGAGAGAGAGAGAGAGAGAGAGAATTCATCATAAGATGAATATATCCCAGTTTATTCGCATTTATTGATGTCTTTCTGCCTCCATAAGTTGAAATGGGAACTCAAAGGATATTAATCCGCATCTTCCAAACTGCATATTTTCGTCTGCTCAGCTCTATTTGAGCGCTCTCTCTCTCTCTCTCTCTCTCTCTCTCTCATTCCTGCAAAGATGGCCAGGTAGAGATAGAGAGACAGATAGATCTCTGGGTGTAATATTCGCTCGTGGCCGCGAGGCCAAACGGACTAAAACTCGCTGTTTACGGTACACGAATAATCATGATTGCTAGCAGCAGCAGCACATCTTCATCCTGCAAGTGCAGCTCGAGCGCCGTGTTGGCACGCCGTTATCCCTGGCAGCAGTCGTGCATTAATCACCTTTCTGCTATAGTGGGGTCGTTGCCATGATTTCCCAAAGGAAATTAATGGATTCTCGCTTAAACATGCTCCAGACAGTCGTGCGCGCGCTATTTGGGCCACCCGCCTTTCCGCAGTGGATGCGGTGACTCAGTGGGAAGGAACGATGCGAATAAAACCGAAAGTCTCAGGACTGCTACCGACAAGAAATTAAAGCGCCTTTCGCAGACTCTCCCCCCCTTTTGTTTGGGGACAAGCCACCAGTAGTGTGCTCTTGGCCGAAGGCCAACACTGACATATCGTCAACCTATGAAGGACACAACACGTTAACCTCGCTTTCAGAGGACTCCTAGTGCTATGCCATGATAACCCCATTCTTACAAAACACATGAATTGTCAACGATAGCACGGTCCTGCTCCTGCGCACTTCATAATTCTTTATACTAATAAAAATTAGTGTCAGTAGCCGAGCAGCCAGGAGCGGAAGTGCAGTAGTACACGCTCTTTGAGCAGGCTGGGGTTCAAGCCCCTGACTACGGTCGATTTACCAACCCGCACTGGACCAGAGTGGCAGATTATAGTCCATTTCCCTCAACACGAATCGTTGAGGAAGCTTCCGTCCTGTAGTGGATTCATAATGGCTGCAGTTTACCTTTTTATGCTTTTCCCTCCAAGATGGGTGGGCTTATGTCACTTTAATTATACTTTTCTATAAAGCCTATTTGAAGATATTATTATTATCAGTTTATTTAACAAACACCCCTGTACAGAAATTTCCTAGGAGGGTGGCGCATACATACATCACTTATTAGAGTGTAACATTGGATTAAATATCAGGAAATACATAAGATATATACACATAGAGGAAGAATTACATACAGACATCATGCATTCACAGAAAAATTACAAAACAATATATGTACATAGAAAAATTACAAAATTACAAAACAATGTACATACATAGAAAAATGACATCGTCATTTACACTATGAATTGGTCCTCATTTTTTATTCTCTGAACAAAAGGAATACCCTCAGTCCTATAAGAATCTTTTGGAATATAATATATCGTTCATTTAAGATTTTTATCAGTTCGAGGGCACTTAGTCTCTCTCTTCAATTACGTTCTTCATCATATCTGTAGTTTCGTATACAGATCCGCTGCAATGAGCTTCCTGTAAGTTTTCTCGTGGCAGTACCTGTCCGGGTCTATTTTGAGGTCTCTAACCAGCTCCAGAGTCATTGGCAGGAAACATCCGCTTTAATCCGTCCGTGTGGTGGAGAGCGCTTCGGAGACTATGAGGGTTGTGGAGGCGGGCTCCAGGGCGGGGCCTAACTACAAGATTTTCAATTTGAGGGGCATCTAAACTCCCAGTGAGAAGTTGTGCTAGAGTGCAGATGTTACGTATTGTGATCTTTATTACAAAATATTACAACGATATTACAAAACACGTGACTTCAGAACCGAATTTACAAGCAACTGACGCAATAAGAAATAAAATCCATAACCAAGAAGCCTCGAGAAGCACAAAACGACTTTAGAAATTTCGGAAAAAGACGAATCCAAGTCGTAAACTGCTTTCAGGAACAAGTAAGTGTGGAATTTGTAAACAGACAAGTGGCACCTACTCTGTCCGATTACGTGACTTCAGTTATTCCCAGATAGGGTGGGGATTTGTTTTTTTTTTTTTTTTTTTTTTTTTTCCTCCCTGAGGAGTTTCTTAAATCGAGTGAGTTTTTGTCCTTTCTGATTCTCAATTCTTATAAGTTTTGCCTCCTTAAAAATTGACTTCAACGGCCGCGTAGCCGAGTGGTCAGCGTGAGGTAGCATAACTACACGTGCCTTGAGTGACCGGGATTCAAGCGAATAACTGTTAAATACTGTGATGTTTCTGGTATTCTCTCTATCTTGTGAATTCCGCTGGCCGTGTGGTCATCCCGGAGTATAAACGGAAAATTTACTTTTATTAATAAATCTTGGGATTGATTTTCTTAATTGTTCTGCTGGAATAATAATTCTCAACTTGCTTGTCTCCGGGACAAGATGGGCACATTTAGCCTGGTTTCTACTGACAGGATTCCAGTATTAATCTTATCCCAACAAAGTTGGCAAAGATTTCATAAAGTGCACTGAGGAAGGTAACAGAATTTTCCAGCAGCCCCTTCCTTTTGGACTTGACCACAGCTCTAGTTTTCTGGATCAACTGCCATTCAACTTCAGTAAAAACACCGGTAAACAAACAGTGATATTGGTTATGAAATTTCTAAACACAGAAGCAGTTTATCAATTAAGCTGAACTTGTGCAAAGGAACCGGTTTCCATATAAAGAGGAAAAGATTTAATTACTCTCCGAATTCAAACATCAAAAATCGATATGCCAACTCTCAAGATGTTACAGAGCGGAGTGGGCAATTAAGGCATGTATAATCCATCATATAGATCCCATTCCACTATAGGTGACTATAGTGGTCTCAGACAGTTTTTAAATTCTGTATAGTGGGACCAACTGATCATATTACCAACAGCAAATTCTAAGTGGGAAGCATTTAAGGAATTAATAGTAAAAGCTACTAAACGCTTCATACCTATTAAGAAATATTGTTCAAGGTTTAGGCCTAAATGGTTGTCAAATGAACTAATGAGACTCGTGGCAGAGAAGAAAAATGCATGGGATGCATATAAATTATCAGGCGACACAGAAGCCTATGATATATATAAGCTAGTCTGTAATCACGTCACAAAGGAGGTTAGGCAGGCGAAGGCAGATTACGGGAAATCTTTGGCAAAGGATGGTAAGAAAAACAGCAAGGATTTCTTTACTTATATAAACTCTAAAAGGAAGGGGATGAATCTGATTGGTCCACTTGATATCGATGGTTCGACTGTTGATGATCTTGCTCAGATAGCAAACAAACTGAATGAGTATTTTGCATCTACATTCACGCATGAGGAGTTAAGGTTTGAAAATGCCACAAGGTTATCAAATTGTAACAGGGTGCTTGTAATAACTGAGAACAAAGTTGAGGAGAAATTGAAGTTAAAAATGGGAGGTCCTCAGGGACTGGAGATGTACAAATATGTCCCCAATTCACAAAGGGGATCGAAGGGTGACACGAGTAATTACAGACCAGTTAGTTTAACTTCAATTCTGAGGAAAATAATGGAGTCACTGGTTAAACATTCATTGCAGGATCATCTACACAAGACTGCAGCAATAATTCAGACACTGCATGGATTTGTTAAGGGAAAGTCTTGTCTGACAAATTTGGTTGGTTATTATGATGCGGTTACAAAGGAACTGGATGCAAAAAATAATTTTGATATCATATACTTGGATTTCAGGAAAGCTTTTGACACTGTTCCGCATGGAAGACTACTGTACAAATTGGAGCAGAATGGTATTAAGCGTAAGTTGCTACAATGGATAAAAGGATGGTTGAGTGGGAGAAGACAGAGGGTGGTAATCAATGGGTGCTGCTCTTTGTGGACTAATGTTATTAGTGGAGTCCCACAGGGTTCGGTGTTGGGTCCACTGCTGTTTTGTATATTTATCAATGATATTGATGAAGGTATATCAAGCTTAGTATCGAAGTTTGCAGATGATACAAAGGTTCACAGGGTTGTTAATGACAGTAATGGCAGTGTGTTACTACCACAGGATCTAGAAAATTTGAGCAGATGGGCTAAGAAGTGGCAACTGAAGTTTATCATTGAAAAATGCAAAGTACTGCATATGGGTAGAAGTAACCCCAGAGAAACGTACCAACTGTGTGGTACTACACTTAAGGAGATAGAAAATGAAAGACCTGGGAGTAATTGTGCAGTCAGATATGTAGTGTTCTGAGGAATTCCAGACAGGCTGTCAGCTCAGGTCATGGGGTGTTGTCAATGATACAGAGGAATTTTGTTAGCAGGAAAAAGGAGGTGATTGTCCCTCGGTTTAAGGCAATGGTCAGGCCACGCCTTGAGTACTGCGTGCAGGTCTGGAGGCCTCATTTTAGGAAGGATGTAGATTTGCTTGAGCGTGTACAGAGAAGGGCAACAAGATTGGTGAGGGGAATGAAGGGATCATCTTACCAGGAGAGGCTTTAGTTCTGCAAATTGCAGCAGCTGGAGACTATGCACCTGCGAGGTGATCTGACTGAGGTGTATAAGGCCTTGAATGGGTTGAGCACGCTGAATTCTGATGGAATTCTTCCACTTATTCAGATTACGAACCTAAGGGGACATAAATTGAAATTGAGGAAGGACAGATGTAGAATAGATGTGCGGACATTTGCCTTTAGCCAGCGGGTGGTTAATTGCTGGAACATACTGCCATCTTTCATTGTGGAAGTTGATTGATTAAATAAACTTGAGGAACTGGACAAATATTTAGAGGGGATTGTTTTGAATTTTTTTTTTTTTTTTTTTGCTGATGCTTCATAAGCCCGCTTTCTTGCATCACATGCCACTACTAACTACTATATATCTGAACAGTCTTTTTTTATTCTTTTGATGATTAAAATTAATTTCAGTTATCACAAAGGATATTTGCTGTTATAAATTTTCAAAAGGTTCTTAATGCAATGGGGCATGTATACGCATCAACAAATTATGCAGTCATGGCTTAGTAGACACTAAGCAGGTGGTTTGAGAGGCTTTCCGTGGTCGTCCAGATAATAGGGCTCCTTAAGATGTAAGCGAATAATGAAAGGAGGATAAGCCAATGTAATGCAGAAATATAATTCCTGTGATAAATGTGCGATGATTTTTAATTTAATTTAATTTTAAACACCTAATTAATCAATTATCAGTAGTGTGCTGCTTTCAGTTTCTATTTCAATGGCTTTGCTGAAGTTATCAAATTTCTACATAATTATTTTAATGACAACTAACCTAGTTATCCCAATTTCCTTATCGATATTGGAATGGTCTTTTGGCTCCCTCTCTGTCTCCAAATGGCATAGACTGTTTTTTCCCTTTTGTTCAACCATCAGCGTAATCCATTTGAACAATTGGTACAAATACCATTTGAAGCCAGCCTTAGTCTGGTCGCCCAAAGAGATGCCAAGGTATAACTGGTAAATTTTCTGAATATCTGTGGTGATATAGTTACAAAGGGCAGCACACATAGCAGAATTTATTGGGGTGATTTTTAACTTTCGAAGCACGATGACTGCGTTTCAGTAATTCACCGGGAAAAAAAATATATATAATCAATTAACTATAAAATAACAGGGATATGTATTCAAATAACCGAATAAGTATGAATGTATAAATAATAATAAATAATTATATTTATATTCGTGTGGGTTAGCTGAATCCAGTGTCTTCATGTTCATGTAATTGCCCTCTTCTTGTAAACCGTGGTACGGGGAAAACCGAAAATTACTGATTTGTTTTTTTTTTTTTTTTTTTTTTTTGATTTGGTAGTTGTTGGCGCATCGGCTTCTGTGGCCATATTGCACATCCCAAGGTTTTTGCAGTACTTTGATCCAAGCCCGAGGCGGGTACTGATTTGGAATAAGCGTCAAAAGTTCTATTAGTCCACATTTCTTTTTCCTCGATAAAAAAAATACTTCTTACCTGTATTACTAAATGTAAATGGGATCAATTAAACGATAACTTTTAATAAAAATTTAAAATGAAAATAACGAAAAATTAAAATACAAAAAACAGATAAACAGCATTTGAATAGACTTCATATTTTCAATTCATTTATTTTATTTATTTATTATGTTGCAGAATTACTTGTGCATTCAGTTTAAATCGAAACAGCCTGTGTTTCCTTACTATTAAATGGGTCTTTGCCACGCACTGTATATCTTAATAAAATAAAAATTAAAACAAAATGAAATATTACGATTTTGTTCACTAAAAATTACCATTTTTCCTACAGGAGCTGAGGAGGCAGCTGACGGAGGTACGCAACTCCGACGACAGCATCCAACCGGTTGCCATAAAGTCAGGCGAGAGCACGCCACCTGGTAGTAACGAGTGCAACGAGTACATCCGCAAGCAGTTGAACGGCGCCGAAATCCGCCACGGGGTGCAGCTGAACAACGAGTACGAGGTGGTGCCCTTTAACCACTTTACCTTCAACCGCATCTACCCCGTCAGTCTCGGACTCGGCAAGAGAGTGGTCGAGAAGCCGATCGGCTACAAGAGGAAGGACCTGCTCGAGGTGTTCGTCAAAGCTCTCGAAGTCATTAACAAAGATAGGCGAAATCGACAGCGGTACACGGTGGACGACTTCGTGGAGGGGGTTTTCCGCAGCGAGCCCACCACGGGGACGCAGTACGAGCTATACTTCAAGGAGAAGAACGTTTCCCGCGTCTACCACAAAGTGTCGCTGATGAGGCCATTCAGCTCCGTGCTCACAGTGTCGGCCGAGAGGACACGGACCTCCAAGGATCTCATCAACGTCATTTTGCCGCTGTCTGGACGACTGGACACCTTCCGCTGCTTCCTGGACAAGTTCGCCAAAGTAGCCGTCAAGCATGACCGGCGCGTCTTCCTCACAGTCATATATTTCGGGGAGGAGGGCCTGCATGAGGTACGCGTAATGCTGACGCAGATGTCTCGCGCCACCAAATTTCGCAACATGAAGCTGCTCACCCTGAATGAAACATTCTCTCGCGGGAAGGGTTTGCAGGTGGGGGCCCAACATTGGACTAAAGGCAACGTGCTGCTCTTCATGTGCGACGTCGATATCGTGTTCTCGGCCAAGTTCTTGGAGCGATGTCGGCTAAACGCCTCTCCCGGCAGAAAGGTGTACTACCCAATCGTGTTCAGCCTGTACAACCCCTCGCTCGTGTACTCCCTCCAGGGCAAGGACATCCCCCCGGAGGCAGAGCAGCTCACCATCTCTCGAGACTCTGGCTTCTGGAGGGACTTCGGCTACGGGATGACGTGCCAGTACCGCAGCGACTTCATGAACGTGAAAGGCTTCGATGAGGAAATCGTCGGCTGGGGCGGCGAGGACGTGATGCTGTACCGAAAGTACGTCAGAAGTTCTCTGATGGTGATCCGGGCTACCGATCCAGGCATCTTCCACATGTGGCACGAGAAGATGTGCGACCCCAGCCTCTCTATGGAACAGTACCGCGCCTGCCTACGGTCCCGAGCTCTTGGAGAAGCGTCCCACGCGCAGCTAGGCTTGCTTGCTTTCGGGGACGAGCTCAGAAAACACCAGGGAGCGGCGAACGTGGGGATGAGCGTGATCGACGAGGTAGACATCACGGGGACAGGAAGAGACAGCCGATGAGACCGCCATCTCGAACTTTTCCCATTCCTTTGAGATTAAACTGGCCAAAAATCACCATGGCAACCAAAGACAAGATGGCTGCTGAAGTGAGCGAGATTCGCCTTTCTTCTGTTGGCAGCTTCAACCTAATTCCGCGCAGGGAAAAACTCTAGAGGCGCCACTGCTATGATTGGAATCAAAATCGTGTCGGAGATTTCTAGTCAGGGGAAGTGCCGTTCAAAGTGCCTCTTTCTCCAGGGACCTCCCACACCGACAAACGAATAAGGTCTTCCATTTTGTCAATTACAGGACTAAAGCAGCTGTTTTCCAGGAGGGTTTTCGTGCCTGTATGTGTATTTGTATATAAATAGAAATCTGTGCGCAACTTGTTATCACTACATCGATGTGATGTGACATAAAATGACCGAACCTCACAGGTGACACCTTGCCCCTGCTCCCTCCCCCCACGATCTAAGCAGTCTCTGCCCAAATGATTTTATCAAGAGGAATGGAACGAGTGTATTTTATTATCTCCGACAACAAAATACACTCGTTCCGTTCTCAAATCCGAATCTATTACGTAACATCCTTTTAACAGAAATTATGTCATCTCTTATAGAATTTCAAGTTCGATATTGCAGTACATGGCATCGGAAATTTATGCACGGTTCCTTTTGCGTCACTTCCCTTCTGCGACCATGTATACATTCAGCCTAAAGGGCTTGAGCCTCAGGCTGCGTGAAAGTTTAACTGACGTACAAGTTTGTGCAATAGCATCATGTTAGTATGCAGCAAACTTTTTGTGGTGGGTGGGTAGGTGATTGCATCACCAGGGTACGTACCCACCCACCCATCGAAGATAGGCTAAATAGCCTTGAAACGATGCCGTCTGAGTGGTGGTATCCGCTGAGAATAAGTAACAATAGTGTTTTCCATTGATGAAGCGTTACTTATTCGATGTAGTGCAATATCATGGCAACTCGTGAAGGTATTCAATAAGAGATACACCTAAAACGATGCCGTTCTCAGCTATTTTAGAGTTTGCTGCGTACTAACATAATGCTATTGCACAAACTTGTACGTCAGTACACGTTCAGCTTAAGGTTATGATCGAACAGAGACCCATCCACATGAAACGAAAGTAGAAACGTCACGGGTTTGTATTAGTGTTCCCCAACAATGATAATTATATCAAAAATATATAACTAGAATTAAAATAACAATAAGAGGGGGGGGGGATATTGAACACGTAATTCCAGCGTATTACGTGTAGCAGATTGCAGATTATATTACCTGCAGATTGCATTATACAGAATAATAAAATCAGTCGCAAGCCGTTATTCATTCTACCTAGAGGTGGGGGGTATCTTAATATTTTGGCTCAGAAGCCAAAAGAGAGGAAAAGATGAATGAATGAAAGAAGGGTAAAATGAGTAAAACGGCCTTGGGAAGTCAAAACAACAGGACTACACTGCGTATACTCCGCTGATGCAGCACTCCTTAAATAAACTTCGAAAGAAATCCTTTTGTTCCGTGAGAATTATCTAAGTTGGCTTGGGATGGTGATCTATAGGAAAAGCCACCGTTCATCACTAACTCACTACCGGTGAAGTCATTTCTATTTCGGGCCGAGTGAATGGAGTCTGTCTTCCCTGCATGAAATCCGAACCCTCCCACTCACACAATCATTCCCTATTCAAAAAGGAGCACTCTTGCTTAAAGAGAAAATAGTGCGTGATCACTGCCCCACTAAGATTTGTGCGAGATATTTCAACACTAATTTCGGAAACGGGGGAACATCTGCTGATATTTCTAAACACCGGAAATAGCTGAGATGACGCAACACTCGAAAGCCGCCGCATGAGGTGCACATTTGGCTGGAGCGTGGCCAATTCCAAGCTCTGCCAAATGACAATTTTGCACCAAAAACTCTACATCGACATCAAATGAGATGATCCGTCGACCCCTTTAGCAAACGGGGTGGACTTAACGATTGTGTAGATCGCAGTCACCCAAGCAGCGCAAATCAGGTCTTTGGACTACCAACTATAAGCGTGGCTCCATCTGGAGTTCAGGCTGTTCCAAAGTTAATTACATGAAATATAGATATACGAGTAGGGAAAATCTTTATTGCTATATAGCCAGAGAGCCAGAGGTTAGAGGCCATCTAAACCATGGCTTAGATAGTCTTTAATCCGTGAATAAGGGACAATAAATATCTAAATCATCCAAATAAGGGGAGTACACTTGAACATTATGATTTTTATTATTTGATATTAATGTTTATTATTATTATTATTATTATTATTATTATTATTATTGACCATATGGTACAAGGAAGCCTAAGGCTTATGCTGCACCAGCCAAAAAAAAAAAAAAAAAAAAAATCCCAAGTTACCCCCTGAGAGAGAGAGAGAGAGAGAGAAGTAGAAAGGAATCACCAAGAAAGAGAAGAATGATGATATCCAGCTCAGGACCCTGGGTTTGCCAAGCCCATACTCACCAGATGTGAGCCCCCGGGGTTGATGGTGCGTAAAACTTCAAAAGGTAGGGTTCAACCTGTTTCCCGATAAAATCAAATATCTGCATCGATCAGAACAACAATACTATCAAAGCCTCATTGACAAGGTATAATTGGATCCTGAAGTTGCTTAGGATGCAATTCTAGATACTGAGCATCACCAGGCTAGAAAATAAGGTGTTAATAACCATTTAATTTAGACAGCTGTTTGTACTAATAAATAGCACATTTCACATTAAAAATCTGTGAGAGGCAGAACTGATGAATTAGGTTTCTTAAAAATCCCTCAAGCACAAGTTGAGGGATAAGCCACCCATTAAAGATTAAATTAAATTAAATGTCACACCAGGATCGCCGGAATATTAATTCCACTACCCAAGTGAATTATGTACGTAAACAGTATGTGTTCTCTTGTGGATTTTCCTGTTTTTCTAGACGAAAAACCCGAGTTTCTGAGAGAAAAAACCTCGTTATCTACACCTGAGACCAACTCAATCACGGATTTAAAAAAAGCAAATAAAAGTTCTTCGCGTCATTGACAGGCCTTTTCCACCAGGTGTAGGTAGGACGGTGACGATGAAACTCTGCTACTCGCGCAAACCTTTAACGGTTAGAATATGGTGCGGATTTCTCTCAGATACTATTATTGACCACTTTACTTTGAAACCGTTAACAACTTATGACATTATGACGCGTGCAATTAAGGATCATGACACTTTGGCCTGTTGTGGACTAAAAGACACACTTTAACCATAATTAAACGAGTGTTCTTTGGTTCCGGGAAGCCCCGCTAACGATTTGAGATTGCATGAATCTACCCTACTCACAAAAAGAGGTCAACAGTATAAAAACTAACCAAACAATTCTTACGATCATAGCTGCGCTTTGATCGGAAGACTTTGAAATTACTTGAAGAAACGCAGTTAAATTACATACATCGCACCTGTACTACAACAAACCAGAGACCGTGTAGTGTAATTATTGGTTATACTCCCGAGGGGCGGGCAACAACAATTGTGCAAGGGCTGCCTTATTCACTGAACCACATTATCTTTTAAAAACAATAATACACGTGTACAAACGAGGGGAAAAAAATCAACGGAACATTTGGAAGAGATCTCTTTGGGGAACCACGAAACACACGTTATGACTACTGGCAGGGTACTGAAAACATTCAAAGCCACATCAGTCAGCGACTGAACAACACAAACTTAGTCGTACTGCCAAGAGAATGACCTCAAATGCAGCCTATTTAAGAAATAGAGATTGGTGAAGTCAGAAATGAGAGGATGAATGCAGATATTATATTTATATACGATCACTTTTGTTTAAAATTAATCTAAAAATCAAAGTACCTTAATCACTACTATCACCCCTTTTCTCATAACATACACTGCATCAAATGATGACTTGAATTCATTTTCGTGGTGGCATGACTAGAATGTGAAGACCCCGCCCCCACTGTAAACAAACCTCCCGCTTGATTGGTCTGATTATATTATCAGCGATATATCGTGTTTTAGCAAGCCTCTTCCTCGAAGTCTTCCGAAAGCATGCAGATCACAGATGGCCAATCGAGGTGTTTAAATATCGCTTACTCACCGCGAAGTCTCGTGGGAAAGTAATGATAAATCTGAAATTGTGTATTCAATGCCAGACAGAGGATGCCATTATGACAACGCCAAGCTGTTGGCAGTACCATGACAAAAATATGCAATAGGGCAGCTGTTAAGCTACAGTTAAGTGATAATAAGTTCCCTACTTGTCGGTGACTTCTGTGCCCGCTAGAATACAATCCCGTGTTTATTGTAACAATGCAACTTTGCAATAGAACGAACGTGACCTTTAACACAAGACGTAGTTCACAACCGGCTGTTAATCCCCACCTTACATCACACTTGCGGCGCTGGCTGAGTTGATAAGGGTCCAGGAGTTGAAAGATAGCCGGATAACAGACTCAGTCCAGTTGAACGCATCAGTGAACTTTGCTCCAATGCATCACCTTTCGTCCTTGGGAAGAGAGTGGTGGAGAGGATAAGACACGCACAACGCCCAGCATTGATAAACAGCGGCGTGTCCGCTGTTGCTTAACACTAATGCCGTTCATGTCAAGTCAAATTTTACATGTTTTTCTTTCCGATATGGAATTAACACTCAGTACCAAAGTCGACAGGCAATCTTAGTCGCCCAAATTCCAATAATGTACAATTAGTGCAAATGGTTTTTCAAAGAATTCCAACATTCCAAAAAAGAATTCCAAAAAAAAAAAAAAAAAAAAACTTTGGGGTTTTGATTCAGTCCATGAAATTTTCCATGTAGTGTACACAGGCATCTAGGAATGCACATGGTGTCCTGTCTACGGTATATATATATAGGACCTTTGCAAGCAGAGAAAAGGATGTCATTGTCTCTTTATATAAGACGATGTTGAAACTGGAATTCAAAATATTGTTCAGATCTGGAGACCACATTTGAGGAATGATTTGTGCTTCTAAAATGGTTTAAAGAAAGGTAATCAGATTCGTCCCGGATGGTAAATGCCCATATACAAATAAAAATTAAAATACAAAATTTTGGGGAGAAACAGAGGGTGTACATTCCCGCATAAAAGTTTGGAATCACGTTTCATTTTTCTTAATTTTCAAAGTTTTTATTAAATAAGACAAACTTGTTTTTAATCAATTTTTATTAAATTACTTTTATTATGTATAAAAAAAAAAAACTGAAATAATATTTAAGAAACATTTAAGAAATTCCTAGAATATTGGAACAAATTCCAGAAGGGGCAGAAGACTCCTGAATGCGGTAGAACGAAGATGGTTCTAGAATATTCTAGAAAGTGGGAGTACCGTTTTAATATTATAGAATATTGTAGATGGATTCCAGAGTATTTTGCAATAATGAAAATTGAGGAGTAAGAGCTGTAACTTATAAAATCGAATACCCGTCATTCAGGAAGAGTATTTGGTGTATGTTTTGATAAACATGACAAGAAATAAGGAATTGGGTGTTGAAAAGAGAAGTGATATTATAACTCCATATACAGAAAGTTAATCCATGAGAAATAATGGCGATAAACTAGTTGTTTCATTTAAAGGAGTACACACTACCATTCACTATCAGGAGGACCGCTTGTAACAACGGAAGCACAAGGTAAGACCATGACACTGATTTTTAAACGCAATCGACGACTTACTACACTTGAAATCCGCGCTGAGCCCATTGGAATAGAGCAATTCCCGTGTCTACATCCACTGTAAAACTTGGTCTTAAACAAGCAGGACTTCATGGCCGTGTAGCGGTCCGAAAATTCTTATTAAAACCGGAGATTCAAAGCAACGGAAGGCTTGGGCTAAGGGTCATCAACATAGGGCAACCTAAGAGTTGAAAAACGTACTATGGACGGATGAATTTCCAAATTTTAAAAATTTTTGGATCCAAACGTAAAGTTTATGTGAGATCATCAATTGAAGTGTATGTACTGTCTAGGGCGTACAGTCAAACACCATAATGGTTCCATCACGATCTGGGGTTGCTTCTGTTTTTCTGGAGTGTGTGTGTCAGAATCGAAGGAATTTTAAGAAAAGAAGTTTATAAAAACAATTTTGAACATAATACAATATCTCTGGACTTCGAATTTATGGAAGAATATTTATATTTCAACGACCTGAAGCACAGCTCTAAGCTGTGCAGGAACTTTCTAGGAATTAAACAAGAGGAGGGATATTGCAAATTATAGTGTGGCTGCCCCTCTCGCTGGTCTTAAATCCAATAGAGCTTTTATAGGACAATCTATACCAACAACCTATATATTCTAGACCGCCAATCGGTGAAGTCTGCCCATCTTCACAAAATTTATAGGAAACCTTGCAGATCGCTTGGAATAATGTTAGTCAAGACATTATTATAAAATTAACTGCAAAAACGCCACGTCCATGTAAGGCAGTGTTAAAAGCTAATGGAGGATATTTTGATGAAAAATCAGTATAGATGTTAACATTAATCATTCCAGTTTTACTTTTTTTTTTTGCTTGCGGCAAATGTTTCAATGCTCAAGAAAATATCTTAAAATACTTTGTAGTGAGTTGTTTTTTATATTAAACCTTATATTGTCTAGCTAATTTCAAAAAATAAAAAAATAACGAAAACTGTTTTCTACGCTGTGATTCCAAACTTTTAGACAGGAGTGTATGTATCTCGAAGTTTACTTTCCGGTAGCGCGTTATAGATCACTGGATTAAATTGAATGACACGGTGGTCAAGGCAAAGAGTTTGATAACGTTCAAAGCGGAACTGGATAGCTACTTTTTATGACGAGGAAGGGAGAAGAATTTTTTTTTTCCAAATTTTGTTGTAGCCAACTGTCATACACACTAATACTAAAGTGCGCACTCCAGTGTTAGAATTATTCTAGAACAGTTTACCTCAATAGTTGTGCTTCACAGCAGCTGTTTCATAATTAAAACTTTATTAGGCAAGCAGTTGGTGACAACAAATGAATTCGGAGATATCGTAGAATAACAAAACTATACTTTTGCCAGCTGTTGTGATATCTGCGACAATGAGTTTGTTTAAATGATCAATTTAGGAGCAGAGTTTATGGCTCTGGGAGGCACAATCCGTTAACTCATCATTAAGCGGTCATCTCCACACAGAATCAATCGGAAATGTGTCTCCTTTCTGGCACGTGCATTTTATGTCCGCAGAAACCTATTTATTTATATTTAAAATCAATATTGTTTTAAGAGTGACCCTGCCCCGAAACAGTTATCCAAAATATATAGTTACAAAACTTGGTAACAGATTTCCCAGCGTTAACAGCGTCAAATTTAGTATACACCGGTGTTCAAAAAAAGTGCATCACCCCTTAAAATTGTAATTGTCGTCCGAATAACGTAAGTATATGGCAATATTTCTCACAGATTGCATCAGATAAGATTGACACGCGTAGGCGATGACGTAATATTGCATCAACTGTTACTTTCAGCTATATAAGCACGCTCTGCAAGAGTTGCAGTCATTCCTTGCTCGTGTCAGGATGCGAGTTAAGGCAGTTGACGCCACGAAGAAAGAGTGCTATTGCTGCTTTATGTGAGGAAGGATGTTCTTCCCGTCATATTGCTTATAGAGAGTCTTGTAATCAGTCGACAGTGAGTAGATTTCTTTCCAAACTCAAGAATACTGGTTCTGCTGATAGGAAAAAAAGGAATCGGGCGCAAACGAGTCTCTACATCACAGAAGGCCCGCTTTTTGAAGCGCTTATGCCTTAAAAACCGTAAAGCTTCTTTCTCTGAGCAGAAAAGAGAATGGGAAGAACATACAGGAGTGTAACAAGTGCAGTAACAGTCAGAAGACGCCTCTTCAAAAAAGGACTTGTAGCCCGTCGTCCTAAGATGAAGCCCCCTCCTCACACAAAAAATGAAAAAGGCCCAATTAATTTGGTGTAAGGAGCATTTCAAATGGAACCCCCCGAGCGGTGGAAGTGAGTTATTTTCTGGGATGAGAAGAAATTCAACCTTCATGGTTCCGATGGGAGACAAACGATTCGCCGTAGACGTGGCGAAGAATACCATTCAGACTGTATGGTGTCTATAGTGACATTCCCTACCAGCCAAATGATATGGGGGAGCATTTCGTATCGCGTAGTAGGTCGCCTGCAGTTTATAAAAGGTTCCGTAAATGCCAATGGATACCTGGCCTGGCTATATTGGAAGGCAAATTGCTGCCAACCATTAGCGACCATTTCAACCCTGCCAAGTAACTGCATCTTTCAGGACAACTGCTCCTTGTCATCGGGCGAAAAGTGAAAGTAGGCACTTTTGTAGTTACTTTAGTTTCATTTCTGCATTAGAGATTCGACAGTAATGTGTTTGTTTACATTTGTTACAGGTGAAAAAATGGCTGGAAGAACGGTCCATTACAACTGTTAAACAGCCCGGATCTGAATCCTATGGAGAACTGTTGGCATTGTGTGGAATCTGCAGTTGCCAGAAGGAAACCGAAACCCTTCGTGAACTTCAGGAAGGCATAATTCGTGTTTGGAATCATGAACTATCAGTTGATTGTCATTGGATTGTCAGCAGCACACCGTCCGTCGAGGCATTGTCAATGCCTCGACGGACGGTGTGCTGATGTCATCAGGACCAGAGGTGGTTCAACTAAATATTAGTTTGCACCTGGTGAACTTTTCATTTTTTTTTCCATTTAAAATGATAAACTGAAGCAAATTGAAGGTTTCTGATAACATTTCAGCCATAATTGACATGTTTACCAAAACTATTGTAAAAAGGTTGCATTTTGGAATATTTTGAGAGCACCTGTCAAATATTACTTGGCTTTGCCTTAACTGTTAAAAAATATCTTTTATTTATATTTCTATTTGTGATGCTGGTCATTAATGTAACATACCATCGCGAAAAAGAGTTAGAAATGTGAAATTACTAGGTGATGCACTTTGAACACCAGGGTACATTCAAAAAAAGAATCATTAGCATTAGTAGAGGCATATGATGCAAGAAAGCAGGCTTATGCAGCATCAGCCAAAAAAAAAAAAAAAAAAAAAAACACTTTCATTTCACCCCTCCGTTCGTTCGAAATACTTGTCCAGCTGGGTCTTAAATTTATTTAGGCTATCAACTTTCACAACAAGGGATGGAAGTCAGTTCCACCAACCAACTACCCGCTGGCTAAAGGCAAATTTCCGCACATCTATCCTACATCTGTCTTTCCTCAATTTGAATTTATGCCCTCTCAGGTGATTATTCTGAGCAAGAGGAAGAATCCCACTGGCATTCAGCATGCTCAAACCATTCAAGGCTTTATAGACCTCTATGAGATCATCTCGCCTGTGCCTAGTCTCCAGACACTGTAATTTGCAAAACTTAAGCCTTTCTTCGTAAGAGCACCCCTTTGTTCCATTCACTAATCTTGTTGCCCTTCTCTGTACTCGTTCCAGCAGCTCTACATCCTTCTTGAAATGAGGCCTCCAGACCTGTATACAGTACTCTAGATGTGGCCTGACCATTGCCTTATACAAGGGAATAATCACCTCCTTATCCCTGCTAGAAAAATTCCTATATATCATTGACAATACACCATGAGCTACTCTTGCAGCCCGTCTGCACTGCTCAGAGAACTTCATATCTGCCTGCACAACCACCCCCAGGTCCCTTTCATTCTCTACCACTGTCAGCGTAGTACCACAGAGTTGATACGTTGCTCTGGGGTTGCTGTTTCCCCATATGTAGTACTTTACATTTGTCAATGTTGAACTTCATTTGCCACCTCTCAGCCTTTCCAGATCCTGTTGCAGCAGCATAGCGTCAGTAGTGTCCTTAACAACCCTGCCAACCTTTCTAACGTCTGCAAACTTGGACATTAAGCTTGATATACCATCATTAATATCATTTATAAATACAGAAAACAATAATGGACCCAACACTGAACCCTGAGGGACTCCACTAACAACATTAGTCCACGATGAGCAGTGTCCATTGATTACCAATCTGTCTTCTCCCACTCAACTATCCCATTATCCATAGCAACAATTTGCCTCCAATGCCACACTGCTCCAATCTGTGCAGCAGTCTTCCATGTGCAACAGTATCAAAAGACTTTCTAAGACCCAAATATATAATATCAAAGTTATTCCCTGAATCCAGTTCTTTTGTGACTGCATCATAGTATCCAATCAAATTGGTCAGGCAAGACTTTCCCTTAACAAAACCATGCTGTGTCCGAGCTATAACTGAAGTCTTGTCTAGATGATCCTGCAGTGCTTCTTTAACCAGGGCCTCCATTAATTTTCCTGGAACAGAAGTTAAACTCACAGGTCTATAATTACTTGCGTCAGACTTTGATCCTCCATTGTGAATTGGGGTCACATTTGCACATCTCCAGTCTATGGGTACCTCCTCTGAGTTCAAGGAAGCTCTCATAATTATGGCTAAGGGTTTGCTTACTTCCTTTGCTGCCGCCTTTAATATAACTGGATAGATCCCATCCACCTCAGGTGCCTTTCTTGTGTTTATCTTCAACAATTTCTCCTCCACTTTACTCTCAGTTATTACAAGATTCTCTAGCTTACTGCCAGAGTTGAATACACCTCTGGCATTCCCCTCGCTGAATACCTCCTCATGTGTGAATGTCAATGCAAAATATTCATTTAGTTTGTTAGCTACCTGAGCAGGATCATCAACAGTTGAGCCATCGATATCAAGTGGACCAATCTGATTCCTCCCCTTCCTTCTAGAGTTTACATCAGTAAAGAACTCTTTGCTGTTTTTCTTTGCATCCCTTGCCAAAGATTTCTCATAATCTACCTTCGCCTGCCTAACCTCCTTTGTAACTTGGTTACAGAACAGCTTATATCTATCACAGGCTTCTGTGTCACATGTTAATTTATATGTATCCCATGCATTTTTCTTCTCTGCCATATGTCTCATTAGTTCATCTGACATCCATTTAGGCCTAAACCTTGAACAATATTTCTTAGTTGGTATGTAAAACCTAATAGCTTCCAAGATAAGTTATTTGAATCCTTCCCATTTTGAATTTGCTGTTGGTAACATCATCAGTTGGTCCCACTGTATAGAATTTAAATACTGTCTCAGACCATCGTAGTCGCCTTTTTACCCCTGATGGTAGTTACCTCTTTGAGTAAATCCCACTTCAGCACACTGTGATCACTGCCACCTAGTGTTTCCTTTATCTCCAGATTCTTAATGCATGAAGAATCACTACTGATAATCAGATCAAGAGTCATGCTGATGTAGAAAACAATCATCCAATAAATCCGCAAAAGAACTTGCTAGTGTGTGAACGAAAAAAAAAAAAAAAAAAAAAACATTGAACGAAAGTTATTAGCAAACAAGTTCTTTCCAGGGAACAAATCTCTAAAGCGAAAGTCCACATCAAGATTTGCTTGGAATACTTTTTGCCTGCACAGAGTTTGTCTTCATTACATTTTAGTACATTAACGATCTTCAAAACACTGCTGGGCAACATCCAGTCTAGGCTCGTTTGGCTCCTCAATGGCAGAAGATCACTTCCGCTATTCTTCTCCCATGATGGGCCGTGGCTACTACATCCGAGATATCTGGTGAAGATATTCTTTCCTGCAAGAAACTGCGTGATGATAGGTAGGTTATGACCTGCTATTTCAATGGTATTGCAATTACACAGTACTGCCATAAATATTGTCACAAAAGTAACACTCCGGTAAAAATAGAAAATGATAGCTGTGGGTTTTGCATCATGTGTAGTACAAATGTACGCTTTTCTTTAACAGCTATCATCAACTAGTAAAGGAAGCCAGTGAAAATGGAATGGAGAGATGAAGAAAACGGGACTACTGGAAAAGGTCTTCTTAAGGCAGGAACATGATGCACCTACGATTTTCAAACTTCTGAAACCACTTGGAATAAGCCGAAGATTTGTCTACAGGGCAATTGATCGGCACAATGAACAACACAGAATTGATGATAGTCCTTGGTCCGATCGCCCAAGAACTGTGAGGACCCCCTGCAGCTATCAAAGCGGTGGAGAACAAAATTCATAGCAACCCCTACGAAAACAGAAAATCATGTCCAGAGAAATGGGAATATCACCAAGATGGATGTCACGCCTAATCAAAAGTGATCTAGGGATGAGTGCCTACCGCAGGAGAATAGGACAGTTCCTAACTCCAGCTCTGATGGAAAAGAAGCACAAAAGATCGGAGGCACTGCAGCGTCGGTACGCGAATGGTAAGCATCGACAGATACTCCTCACAGATGAAAAGATTTTTACTACTGAGGAGAGTTAGGACCGTCAAAGTGTATGCCCATAGCTCTGCAGAGGCATGTCAGGCCATTAAAGGAGTTTAGGGGGGGGGGGTCATCAGCCAGCATCAGTGATGGTTTGGTGGGGAGTCTTCTACGAAGGTGTAACAAAGATGTATTTTTGTCGTCAGGGGATGAAAACCTATGCAAGGGTGTACCTGAATGATATTATGGAGCCGCATGTGAGACCCCTCGATCAGATTCTCTTCAGTGGTCAGCACTGTATCTTCCAACAGAACTCAGCGCCTGCCCACAAGGCAAAGGTCATCCAAACATGGCTGACTGAGAATGTGCCACAGTTCATCAATCATGACGAATGGCCTCCTGCCAGCCCAGATGTTAATCCATTTGATTATCGTTTGTGGGCTATTTCGGAAGGGATGGTCTGTGGTAAAAGGCATGTCACTTGGAGAGCCGAAAGAGATCACCGGAGCATGCTGTGGCCAATTTCCTCCTGGATGTTGTGCGTACTTCTATCGATGAATGGCCGGAATGTTTCAGGTGTTATGAAAAAAAAAAAAAAAAACAAGGAAAGGGGGCATTTTGAATGGGTGTTGTGTTGCTTCATTTGTTGGGTGTTCAAAAATAAACCCACAGAGTTTTGGGTTCCTGTGTCTTTTTATTTTGTGGCAACATGCAGTAACACGTGACAGTATTTATAGCAGTACTGTGTACCATCACTATGATGTGCGCAGCTGAATATTATTGGTGGTGCCTTGCAGTTATGGGGAAGTCAGAGGGACTGGATGTGTCACCACGTGCAAAGCATTCTCCGATACTAAAATAAAGTCTTGAAGGTACGCGTAGACAGTCGTGAGATGTGTTCAATAATTTAAAGTATCGCAGAGAAGGAATTCTGGGAGCCCCTATCATAGGGTTAGGGTGATGCGCCACGTGTGATTTCACCAGACAACAGCGATAGTGTTGCGGTGATATGTTCACGCCCAGTAGTATTAATTATGAACCATACGTTTTTGACCAGCCCTCACTAGCAAGGGCGAATGAGGACTAGTCAAAAACGTATGGTCCACACATCGATCCAAACGTACAAGCGTGGACCGACGACAGTTATCCCAAAGCGCAATGCATAAAACATTGAATTCGAAATAATGGTAGCGAAGACCTCTACTTCACATCACTGCTGAACCTAGTAAGAGGGGAGGGAAAAAAAACTGAAATAACAGAATTCGAACGGATATTCTAGTCCAAGAAATGCCATTTCTGTTCAAGTGCTATTTGCATGATGTGTTTATCTTGGTTTGTGGAGGCATTGCAACTCCGCGGAAGAAGCGTTATGATGTGGAGGATATTTTGTTAGGAGGGAAGGATTCTGGACCACATACCACACCAGGTAGATCCTATTATGATGCATTTCTTTCCAAGCGCATTCTTCTTCTGCCTTTCGGTAATGTCTACTTTCAGCAGGTTAACGAGTCTAGCAATCAGGCTTGTCGTTAGGCAGTCCTTCCAGACACTTTCTGCTACTTTCTACAGGTTACTACCGGTGTTGCTACTTTCTGATCGGCATTTTCGATAAGTGTTTGAGGAATGAGGTCAAAACAAGGGCAGTTCCAGCCTTCATGTTTGGAGACAGAAAAAATTTCATGTACTATTTGAAGATAACACAGAACCAAAATAAATTTTCAGTTTATTAACAGTCAGTTTACAAAATAGACATTACAAGAATATCATATGAATTTGAATACACGCGACATTAGGTAACTATAATTTTAAATTGACCATCCGGCTACGCTTTGTTTTTTGAATAATCATAAGAGGAATAATTACCCTTTCTTGGATCAAAAGTACCACCTCCACAGATTAAGTGTCCTTTTCACCCCTAGAAATTTAGCACAAACTGGTTCGCGTTCCGAATAATCTGTGCACTCCATGTATTAGCAGAAGTAGTATCCGTTTACTGTATTAACATCACGTGTGCTGTAGAGAGAGAGAGAGATCCCTCTGAAGTGTGTGGGGGGGGGAGAGAAACATGCAATCAAGTAGGTAAGGACAAAGGTCACTCCGTCCTTCCCTTTTCTAACCCCTGGACTGTGTAATTCGCCGAGTGGGGCAACTTTTTCCAATGAAAACAAGCTCTTCAATCTCTCCATTAGAAAATACAAGGAGTGGGACCAAAAATAAAATCCAGAAACTGGTCACCTGAGATGCACCTGCAAAAGATTGGAAAACTCGCAAACGTAAGCTGAAATACAAACAGCTCCTCTGACCTTATGTGGCAGTCCCGGAGTATAAACAAAACAAAAAAAAAAAAAAAAAAAAAAAAAAATGCACCATCTGGTGTTAGCAAATGAATTTACGAGCCAGCACATTCAAGTAACACCTAACTTAAGTAAACGTTTTAAATCAGAGAAGTTATAAACAGCACAGACCAGGAGGTACATATTTTTTATGAATAAATAAAAAGTTCTCTAACATCTGTGTAGTTAGGAAGTTCTTTGAAGAATTAATGTTAACTTGATTGTGTATGCCAGTTCCTGAAAGAGTCCAACAAGAATGCATTTTTGCCTGAACATGAAGGCACCCACACGTTGATGCCAAAATATTAGAAACCACTCAGATAATTTTACTACGTGGAATTGGGTCAGAATCACTGAACGGGACCGTACCGTGAAGCTTGCTTGCAGGAAAAGCTGCACAGAAGTTGAATGACAGAAACAATTTTGACATTATTTAGTTGGATTTAACAAAGCATCGGCCAAGGCCATAAAGAGGAAGCTGCCATACAAGCTGGAGTCTTTTGAAGTAGCTGGCAAGATCTTGAGATGAACTGGTTTGGTTTGGTTTGGTTTTGGTTTTATTGGCGCATTACTTGAGATGAACTGAGGGATGGCTGAAAGACAGGAAGCAGAGGGCTATTATATATCGTCATCTTTCAGGGTGGGCCAGTGTTATAAGCGGAGTCCCTCAAGGTTCAGTCTTGAGAGATCCCACCACTGTTGTATCTAATTTACTTAAACGATATTGCTGATATAAAGAAAATAACAGGACGGTTAACGACGCGATCAATAACCATCGTACCTCGTATAATGTCGTCAGGTTGACGTCCAATTGCTCCTTAACGAAGGTTAAGAAGTAATTGGATCAGCACATTTCGGCAATGAGAAGAGTATCATCAGAGTATTTCTTGTATAGACAAATTTTTTTGTTTGATATAAATAATAATATAAATATAATTAATATAGACAACAGAAAAGTAATAGTTACATCAAACAAAATATAAACAAGAGAGGTGGATTAAAGTATATACATCTGAATGATAATTGCAAACAATGTAATGTAATTTCAAATATTATCACTCAGGCCGCTTAGCCTAGGCATTATCTGGTTCCATCCCTAACCACAAGTAGGAGGTGTAAATGGGCTGCCACTATCTTAATTTTATTTCGTACTTAAAATACAGTTAAATTACTCATTTCTTATCAAATATAGGTTGCTAATACACTCGGAAGCCACATTAAGGAAAGTTTTATGTAAACATACCTAATAGTCAGTAATTTACCATTTACCCCTCAGAATAGTACGGATTCGTTGTGCATAGCCTCAACGATGTGTCAAAGCATACCACAGAGAGGCTGGTCCACGTTGACTTAACTGCTTCTCACAGTTGTAAACTAGATGGTTCTTGTTTATACTCCGACACGACCACCAGGTCAGTGCAGTTTACAATAAATCAATGAAGGAATACAAATGTTAATCGTATTTAGTAGTCACGGGCTTGAACCCCGGTCTACTCAAGAGCATGGGTGGTCAGGAACGCGAGTGCAGTAGCACTCGCGTTCCTGGCCACTCGGCTACGTCAGTTTACAGGTCTACACTCCGAAGAGCTCATTCTACCTGATCACACAGGTGCTCTATAGTTCAGCCGAATGAGATGGCCACTATATTACTGAGGAGGCCACTACAATACGCTAAATTCACTCTCGTGTTCCTGAAACCTTTTCTGTACGACTGTAATACTGCGCATAATCCTGTCAGAAGAACCCATTCGCGGATTGATACACTCGCCATGAAGTAATGCGCCGGGTCGGAAACAGTTGCCAGATAACATGTGGTATCAAGATGTTGCTGTACTGCTATCAGGGGAACAATATGCACCATGAAAATACCCCCCACCATTACGCTGTCACCAGAAGCCTATATTGCTGACATCTGTCAAGATGAGTCTATGGACTCATGCCGTTTTCCCCATATTCTTATCCTCCCTTCAGCATGAAATAGCAAGGACCGGGATTCGTTAGAGCAGTCAAACGTTTTCTAGTATTCCACTGTCAACGACGTCTGTGTCGTTACAGCAGGCTTAGACAGTACTAGACAATTGAGAATACTGTCTAGTATTGGTGGACAACACTGGACAATTTTATCGGTATTCTTGAGCCCTCTGTAACTGTACGTTGGTGTTTTTTTTTTACAGACAGGAGCGAAACCCTTTCGGTCGTTGGCTGTGACACTCCATTGGTCACGGAATACGACAACTTGTGCGTTTCGAAATGTCTCTTTGGTTCGGTTACCACTATTCAACTGGGTTATTTGGCCGACTGTAACCTTTATGTTCATCTATAATCTTATCAACTTCCATCGGCCTCTTGCGTCAACTATCTGTTTACAACCACTTGATCGCTGTTGGCTGAATGCTATTTGGTTTTAGAACAGTCTTGATCTATTAGAGACAGTCGAATGTGAAAACCCCGAGACAGTTGCAGTTTCCGACATAATCATGCAAGCGCATCTGCCGTCCATTATCGTATCACTTATATCTTTTGTCTTGCCAATTCTCATAAGGAACTGCATATACAGGGTGTCTCAAAAATATTGGTACAAACGTTTAGGGGAGGTAGGTAACATCTATCGCATAGGGACCCATAACCGGAAACGTCACGGGAAAGTAGTAGCAGAGGCACAAGAAGCAGAAATGACACAAGACAGTAATTAGTGGCAAACATTTATTTGACATAATATTAACAATGGAGTACGAGATGGATGCATTTCATGATGTTACAACAGATGCTCGAAGGTTACACCATGAGACGCGATGCATGTGTGACACCGACGCAGCATGGATTGGCGGACACGGTCGGACACACCTGGAGTTTCTTTGACAGTAGCACCAGCGCAGATGAGTCTCGCCACGAGATCCATTTCCGTCTTCACAGGCGATTCATACACGATATATTTGAGGGCCCCCCCCCAACAGAGAGAAATCAAGGCTCGGTAAATCAGGTGAGCGTGGGGACCAGGCCAGGCAACGGGTCCACCACGGCCAATCCATCGACGCCCAAAACACCTGTTCAAATGGTCAAGAACACACCTTCCATAATGGGCAGGCGCCCCGTGTTGTTGCGTCTCACATTTGCTGGAACATCGTCAAGTAATCCTGGTAGAACTTGTTCAAGAAAGATCCGATATTTAGCGGAGGTCATGCGGGATGGTAACAGGTATGGACCGACTAAGTAGTCACCGACCATACTTACCCACACATATGCGAAGCGATGTTGTGCCGCATGGGGGCGCTCACGGGGTGGGTTGTCGTGAGCCCACACATGAGCATTGTGCTGATTGAATAAGCCTTCCCGAGTGAAATAAGCCTCATCCGTAAACAAAACATAGGCTGGAAAATTCAAGTCTTGAACACTTTCTTGGAGAAACCACTGCGCAAAAGCCACACGTGCAGGATGATCTTGGGGGAGCAGTAACTGAACCCTTTGGAGATGAAAGGGGTGTATGGAATCGTCGTGCCAGACACGCTGTACACTGCAACAAGACACTCCTAAGGCAGAGGCAACGGCACGTGTGCTGGTAGTAGGATTATTCTGGACGACATTCAACACACTTTCTTCCATGGCGGGAGTTCGCGTCGAACGTGGTCTGCCCGCACTATTCCTGTTACCTCTAAATGACCCATAATCGCGCAAATTTTGATGCACACGCGCAAACAAACGGTGGTCCGGTACATGTCTGTCTCGGAAGCGTTCTCCATAAATTCGTTGAGCGGCTCGTCCATTGCCTTCTGCTAATCCATACACTAGGTGCATGTCTGCCAGCTCACAATTCGTATATCGATGCATGCTCTTCGTGCGGAGACTACTGCTTGAATGAGGAAACCAGAAATTTTCCCTCTCGCAAACTGATGAACAGCGCCGTCTACCGACTTACGGTGACGTTTCCGGTTATGGGTTCCTATGCGATTCACATTCCTTTAGATGCTACCTACCTCCCCTAAACGTTTGTACCAATATTTTTGAGACACCCTGTGTGTGTGTGTATATATATATATATATATATTAGAATAAAGAAGCAGCTCAGAAAAATAGTAAAAAAGTATAATACGAAAATTAAGAAAATAAATATAAAACATTTACAGCGATGAGCCAAAACATTATGACCAGCGAGCCGTTATGCAAATCGAAGCAACTGCAGGTGAACTACGGCGCGTGCGCGGGTCGGGACACTGTATAAAAACACCTGATACTGAGCTCCGTTAATCAGTGTTACTCTTGTTCTTCAGATGGGAAAGGCAGTGGACTTAAGCGAGTTTTTAACGACACAGGCACTGGCCTGATCCTGAAGTTAATGCTCTCAAGCAAGAGTACTAGGAGAAGCGAAAAATCTCCCATAAAGCCGTCGCGGAGAGCAAATTAAGGTCTTGGGAGACAATTGGTTCCCAAGCAGGAAACACTGATCCCTAGACTCATATACAAGATCTTTATGAACAAGAGTATCTGCCCAAATATATACAACACAGTGCAATATCAAAACAGTCAAACATATGACTGGCACTCAACAGAAAATCATTGAACACATCTTTCCCGAAGATGATCCCAATCTTGACAACATGCACCAAATTCAGATTCGAACAGAGAATGCCACTTACGAAAGTACCCTGGACGTTGATCTTTTCACTGCTGTTGAACTTGGTTCTGCGGTGGCCAAGTTGAATCCTAAAAAGTGTCTAGGCCTTGATCTGGTAGAAAATAGTCATCACCAGATTTCATGAGCTCTACCCTAATATTTTGTTAAATCTTTACAAGTGCCTCTTGGAAGGCATATTCCCCAATTTCTGGAAACAGGCACTGCTTAAAATTATTCAAAAACCGGGAAAACCTAATACCAACCCAAGAGCGTACCACCCAATCTCTCTGTTAGCCAACCTGGGAAAGCTGTTTGAAAGAATGATTGGTCTCAGAATCCAAACTATCCTAAACTCACAAAACCTTTCATCCAACTCGCAGTATGGCTTCAAGAAAGAATCTTCCGCGGAAGATTCCATTTCAGCCCTTGAAAAACACTGTATACACATTCCACAGCAATCTATGAGATGACCATCTTTGTGGATTTTGAGGGTGCCTTTGATACCCTTTGGTGGAAGAGTTCCCCCAGGTCCCTTAGACTAGCAAACTGAAATCAATATCTTACTTCAGTAACAGATCAATTCAAGTCACTGCCCAACACCTGTCATATTCAAAATTTATAAACAGAGGCTGCCCACAGAGGTCACTGCTAAGACCACCCCTTTGGAACTCCGTACTTGATCAGTGGCTCACCAGAAGCTTTTACAACTGTGTCAATTTCGCCTATACAAATGACGTGGTTATTTACACTGCAGGAAGATCCAGGAGAACCCTTGAGGACCGAGCAAAGATTGTCCTGGATGACCTGGTAAGCTGGACCCTCACAAATAAATTAAAAATATCAAACACAAAAACAAAGCTCAAAAACAAAACAAAAATCTTCAAAAACAGGTTGGATTACCGCAGACCCCCTAAAGTGCTTATTCACGGAAAGCAAATTTCATATGTGGCACAAACTAAACACCTTGGCATCATATTGGACGACAGGCTGTTTCCAGCCACACGTGAACAGTTTAGCAAAAAAACCAAAGCTTTCAACTGCAGCCGTCATCAGGATCTCCCGTTCGGACTGGGGACTCACCAAAAGAATCCTATCTCTACTATAAAGCTGTGTTCTCGCCAATTGCCTCATATGCTGCTGTGGTCTGGTTCCATAGAGTCACTAAAAGTAAAATTCGGGGAAAACTCCTTTCCATGCAAAGAACCATGCTGCTTGCAACACACCGAGTACCAAGAACAACCTCAACTATTGCACTGCAGGTTCTATCAGGGGCATTTCCCCTGATAGAACCTGCAGTGCAATAGTTGAGGTTAAGCCTCTATAAGCTATATATAGGTCCATCCTGGACCTATATATAGCTTATAGAGGCTGCATCTACAAGCAGCACAAAAAAGGCCTACAAACCTCACTCCTTGGAATAGACTGCAATCCTGCTACAAATATCAAACAGGAAAACGTTAACCTATAGAATAAACTCCTCTTCCTCCGGCAGGTTAGATGGGATGAAAGTCCCGCTGGAGAGGTCACCGGACTTTTTATCCCGGATGTCACCTTTGCCATGAATAAGCCGCATTGTAATTGGTTCTACCCATCCATGAGCACGTCCTACATCTTAATAGGACATGAAGATCTTAAAGCGAAACTGTTCCAATTCGGACTGGCGACAAAATGTCATTGCACCTGTGGGGAAGAGGAATCCTAGAACTATATCCTGCCTCAACTACGAAGAACAACGGACAACACTTAAAAATAAGGTTCAAAACATCACAGAAGTCAATCTTAAAACCTTAATTTTAAATGAGGCTAACTATCAAGCCCTTGAAGTCTTCACCAACGATATCTTCAGCAGAAGAATGCAGATATTTCACCACACTGGATAATTCAACAAGCTTTTGCTGAGCTGTTCCCTGTGTCACCTACCCGTCATCCTGGACTTGAATTCTTTTGATCTCTGAGGTTGTTCAGAGATGTCAACCACTGGTGTTTTTTTTTTTTATTTATTTATTATTACTTTATTTTTTATTTTTCTTTCTGCTAGTACTCAGGACTGGGCATCCTGAGTACGGGATTGAAGGAATCCACTGGTATTGCACTACCTTCAGTGTATGCGGGATTTTAGCGCAGTATTGATGCGCAGATAGTAGATTATGCCCGGCTCCATGTGCCTTGGACTAGCGCATGGCAATAAATGTTCAGTACTTCAGCTACAATACACTGCATTATACAATATAAGAATGTGATATGTATGAAAAAAAAAATATATATATATATAATAATATATAAATAACTGCCGAATTTTTATTAGTTCAATTTTAATGAAATTTGAAATGGGTCAGCAAATCTTTCTGAAAGGCCCAAATATAAAATTTCATGAAAATATCACAACACGGAGTAGAGTTGTTACATGCGGACAGAAATGGTGAAGACAGTAGTCATATCATGCATATGTGATAAGGTACCTGAAAAACAAATGGGGGAAGCGAAGCTAATGCTGAAACTGAAGATGAAATTTGTACAGTAATTGGTCAATCAAAAGCTCTGGCTTAATACACTCACCTGGAGTTTATGGCTGGGGTTGCACCCTACAGGTCTGACGCCTTTAAGGCTATGAATACGCTGAAGGCCATAATTAGTTTTCACAGTCTCTGACACCTAAGGAATGGAGAAAAAGATGGATCTGTTACTGTCAAAGAGTCCGACTAACTTAATTAGTAAAAGTAAATTAAATAAATAAAAAGGGGGAAAATTAAAATGATGTAAACTTGTAAATGAGATATTTTTGAGATTCAATCTATATTAAAGTTCTCAGTCGTTTTGAAAGTTAGGCAAAAGGAGTCAAACGAACTGAGTCAAGTCCAGTTTCTCCAACAAGGGACAAGAGGCTCATTGAGACCAATAACCTTGTTGCTGCAACAAAGACCACTTTGAAATGACCTGTGAACTTTCAAAGGCATCAGTTTTTAAGTTGCTTTCCAGATCGGTACAAATCAACACTTGCAAGATGGTTAGGACACATAAATATGGAGTTCAGAATTTTGAAGGAAACCAAAATCCAAGATTTTACGTCTAATTGATATTACAGTTGGTTTGAACCTCTCACGCCTCTGTTCGTTCTCAACTGAAGAGTAATTAAGGTTGGATTTTTGCAGCATATCAGTTTAGTTATATTTTTTTGCATTTTCTCTAGAAGACTTATTTGAGGAACTCCACACTAGTGACGTAATCCAGATTGCTTGGTGTTCAAATGCTAAGGAACAAACAGAAACAAGAGAATACATTTCTGAGAGCAAATAAAAATGGAATCCAATATTCGTCATGAAACGAAATTACATCTGTCTGACCCCGTAAACAAAATCATGTGAAACCTGGTTCCAGCATGCAATTCAGGTAACCAGGTAAAAGTCTGTATTCAGAGCTCTGACTCGCAGCACTGCAAGCAGACTATGGTACCAATTCCAAAACAAGCAAACTGTTTCTCAGAGGCCTTTAAAAACAATCTCGTATCACCTCCATACAAGATGACCGTTATATAGCCCTAAATGCGAGGTGTATCAGACTTCACAGCTCGGCCACTTGCTTAGAGTTTGCTCAATCTGTTGGAGAAATCGTCCAAGACCGAAACCGAATAACTCGGCCACGTTGTGAAAATAGCTGTAAAATTTGTCATGTCGAAATTCGAACCGAGGTCTTTTCTACACACAGCAACCCGGTGTAGAAAAATGATCTTCACTGATGCACTGACATAGCATAGTAGGGTATAGAGGTAGGGAAGGGTGTGTCTCGAGGTCCCTTCCCAAAAATTTCGCTGTGCTTAAATCAACTATAATACAATGGGAACTCAACATCTTCAGCACTAATTAATAGTTTAACACTCACTATGGGGACTTAACCTGTACTGCTATCCACTGTGATCACGTGCCTTATTAAAGTACGCTTCCGTGGATTGCCCACGCATTATTTTTAGTCTCTCATGAACTAACTTGCATAAGTGTAATTTCAAATCGAAATCTCTCACGTCTTTGTGCATTATTAAGACATTAAAACGTATGTCCAAGTTTTGTCACAATGTAATAAAACGATTTTGCGCTTTTGGGTTTGTTCTGAAATTTTGAGCACAAGTCATTTTATAAATGAATTTAAAACGCAGAACAGTCATTTTATAAATTCTATCAATTTACTCCAGCTCAGAGAACTCTGCAGATTCTTTCAACATGGGCAGCACACAAGCCCAAATTGTCTGCATGCCCTTTTGTAAATGGATTCAATCTGAACACTAACAGTCAGAATGACTAAACGACATGCCCGTGCATTCAGAGTCTAGTCATAGGATTGATACAGTATTTACTTGCAGCTTGTTTTCCAGAGAATGAAAGTTTTGTACTTATCTTTAAGCCAGTTATTAAGCGAGATGGATATTATATCAGTGGTTTTATAACAGATGATGAACAATCTGCAAGAGAGTTTACCGAACGATCCATCAATTTTTAAGTTGAGGGCATATGCTGCGTGACAGAAACCATATCAACTTGGGAGATGTCATTCAAAAAGATGGAAAATAAGTGGGCCCAGAGATCATCCTTGAGCTCCTACAGCAGTAAAAAAAGGAGTCTGTAATACATCTTGGTTCCAAACAGTCAGTGCGATGCCATCTCAGCAACAGCTGTGGTCTTTTCAAGTATCTCTAAGAAGCCTTGAAAATCAAGCGCAAATTCACGGCATATACACCGCCACAAACCATCCAGGTTTGATTCCTTGAAGTCATTCCAATCCTTACCGATCTAAACACTACATAGAAACTGTTGAAGTCCCTGAAAAATTATTTCAGAATTGGACTTTCTTGCTTCTCGATTTCCCTGATGGCTTGGGTATCAAAGAAACGGACGAGTTTGCTTAAGATGAATAACTCAATTACTTACTGAACCGGTGGCTGGAACATTGCCTTGAAATCGGGAAAAGAAACGCCACTTTAAAACTGTGATTCAAATAGTTCATACACGGAATGCCGTGTTGCTTGCCCAGAAACGCTTTAAATGCAATATATTTTTTTCACATTAGACATAAAATAATCATGGAACCACTCCTCGAACACTATGCCTGAAACCTCTGAATAAACCCTCCTCGCTGTACAACGAAGAATTCAAGATATTCGTACAATCCTATTAGACTTCTTCACCGGAAGGGCAATCCTGGAACACCCTTGATCGTATTGGAATGTTAAACTAGCGCGGGTTTCAATTTCGTCAAAGCGGTATCAACACCTAACAATAATGAAGACTTAAATTTCGAGAAACACTTCCTAAAGGCAAAGAAGAAGACCTATGCTGCTTTCTGGCCTATCCGCCAAGAGCTCGCAGGCTGTCACAACACCAGACTGATTGGACAATACATTAATAGATGTCTCACACCCATACCACTATATGCCTCAGAAATCTGGTCCTCTGCATCTACCTCTCGATGTAATAAATTTCTATCAATGGAATATTGGATTCTGCGGTGGCTGAACCGTCTGGGAGGGAACCCCTTCACAATCTCGAAATCCATTCTCCTAGTCAACCTAGGCATGACCTCCTGGAAGCTCATTGTCCTCAAAAAAAAATCTGTCAACGCTTACCAAGCTGCTAACTCGCCATATTGATGCCCCATCAATAAAAGATATCATCGCACCAACAAGAGGAAGAAATAGAAGCCATCCCCCACTTAGGATGAAGCTATCAAACTTGGGCTCCCTAAAAGGAATGTTCCCATGTAACACCATTGAACACTTCAACACCTTCTCCATTGATCCGGTAAAGTTTGAAGTCAACAAAACCTACAGAAGCCAAATTATAGACCAAATCTGGACTAAATCACCAGGATTGCTGTGAAAATTGAGCAGTTTTTATTAGAAATTTGATGATATGACCAAATAAAATGCAATAATGTAATGAATAAATAAATCTGTTATGTTAGTTACTGATAAAGAAGTCAACCTATGTATTTAACTCTTCAATTGTCAAGATCTATGTTAATTCAAAGGGAATACATTTAGTAAATGTATATATCTATTTAATAGTTTTTATTATACAATAATTATATTGTAAAGAGCTGAAAATTTGTACAAAAGTGTATAATGTATATTTTATAATTTCTGTATACCCTTCTAGCCCACTTGCTGTACAGGGGGTGAACCTTGTGTTAATAAACTGATAGTAAATAAATAAAAAAATAAATAAAAATAAAATTAATGATGAAGTTTGATGACAGGCATAGTCATTTCTTTCATAGAGGTCTTTGAGTACATTTCTTTTATCAATACAACCCCCATTTCTTCAATATGAATAAAAATAAACTTTAGCACAATATCCCATAGGTATATTATTATCATCATGTCTATGGTGGCACCTAGACTTCCGTCTATCTCCACTGAAGAGCTGAATTTACGCAGAACTTCTGCAAAGACCTGTATGGAAGAGGCCTCTGCGCCACCGGGGAGCAGCCGGTACCCGGACATCCCCTCCGATGGCCGTCCCCAGGCACATAGAACCGGGCCTGAGTCCACCATTCTGACAGTGCCTCAAGAATTTAGAAATAACATGCTTAGTTATTTTAGTAAACCGAGCTGTAAATTTACTAGCTGCTGCCTCATCTCTGACTGGAACACTGCTCCTGTTTTGAAGCAGAGAAATTCCGCCTCGCTTTAAAATGTACGAAACAACCCTTGCTACGGTTGTTTCGTACATTCTCACGGGTGAAGAGTTGGGTAGGGTGCTTCTGTAGTTTTTTTGTTGGTCACCACCAGTGCTCTGTAATCTGTTTAGCAATCGTTGAGCAGGAACGGTTCAATAAATACAGAGATTAGGTAGGGAGATTAGTCCGATCATAATTTTTGGGGTGAAAAAGGGTTTTTTTTTTTTTTTTTTTTTTTTTTTAAATAACTGGGAATCAGCCGGGATAAAATCTGTCCTTCCATCCCCATCTCTGCTATATCCAACAGAAGATAAAATAATTATTCTGCCCTGGTAACAAGAGTCACAAGAAGAGCTGGGGCCTGAAGAAAGGACCCTTGCTCTCTTCTACAAAGCGGTGTTTATTCCGGCCATTACTTATGCATCAGCAGTCTGGCATCATAAGGCGACAACAGCATTAAATCAAAGAAAACTCGAAACTATCCAGCAATCAATATTACTAACCATCACAAGAGCCAGCTGCACCGTTAGTACTCACGCCCTGCAAGTCATAGCTGGAGTTCTTCTACTCGACCTAGAAGTGGTGCGACGTGGGATTCTTTACCAACTATCCAGAGAAAGATCAGCCTCATTCCAGGACTTTACAACAGATCCAGCTAACAATCGGAGCATAGAGAAGAAGCGACTTTCCATCTACCTGCAGCAGGCCTGGCAGCAACGATGATCCAATTCAACTAAGGGCGAGATCATCCCCCGCTTCATCTCACAGATTCAGCGCATCTACCCTAAATCACCGACATGGTGCTCCCCTGGCCTGCTAGCAACCTACCTACCGATTTCAATGATTCACTGAATTATCTGGAGTTTGCTCTCAACTTTCTGAACGGGAAATCTGTTCTCATTGTCTCCGATGTAAATTCCAAGTCATCAATCTGGCAGAGCCCCATCTCTGATGCTCGAGGCCACTTGTTGTAGGACTTCATTGTCTCCCATAACCTCATAGTTCATAATCTACCACAAAAATATTTCACATATAGTAGCTCTATAGGAGAGTCCAACGTCGATGTCACAGTAACGACTAATGACCTCAGTACCCGGATCTCTGACTGGAAAACAATCCCAGACTGGACGCTCAGTGATCATTGAGTGATTACCTTCTACATGGCAACACACTCAGCCGCTCCCCCAGGCCTCCCCCCCCCAGACAGCTCGCCCTTCTGAGGTTCTCAATCAAGGATGTGGATTGGCCGACGTTTGATGACTCGATTACCAGAGATTTTCCCTCACGCAATCCTAACCACCTTAACTCATCTGCTGCTAATGAATTGGTCAACATACTTCAGCAAGCACTATTGAAGGCCTCGTATAAGTCGGCAAGGAAAAAGTCCATCCGTCCTACTGTTTGCTCATGTAATGAGCAAACAGTGGGACGGATGTAATGTGGGACGGTGGGTGGTGTAATGAGCTAGCAACGATGCATAAGGAAGCCCACAGGGCGCGACGGTTTTATCAGCGCCATCGCAACTGTTCCCCCCTCTGAAGGGGCAAGATTACACAGTAGCTACATTGCCAAAAAGAATGAATACACAAAAGCCATTGCAGCCAAGAAGAGAGAAACCTGGACTACATTTGTTAATGACTCGGGAAATTCCAATCCATGGTGCCTTCATTATAAGATAGCGAGGCAGAAAGCATACATGCCTGATATCTTTGGCACAGTTACAACCGAAACATCAGAGACCTCGAACTGGACTAACACAATTAATCAAATACTATAGACAAATTGTTTCCGGAGGATGATTCCGCAGGGGATCTACCAGAGCATTCAGCTATACGAATGGCCAACAAAACCTATGACAAAAAGGCAACTACCAACCCCTTTACCATTGTTGAACTGTCGGCATTGATTAATAGGATCAATCTTAAAAAATGCACTGGGATAGATCTAATAGAATGTTTTTATTCTGCGCTTCTTCAAGCTTAGACCGCTGTACCTACAATTACTGTATAATAAATGCCAGCAAGACGGAGTATTCCCCAAAATTTGGAAAGTAGCTCTCCTTCGGCTCATCAGGAAACCTGGTAAACTTCCTGACGACCCCCGCTCCCTCAGACCTATTGCCCTTCTGGCAAATCTCGGGAAAATACTGGAAAGACTCATGGCAATAAGAATTATGCAGTTACTCTGTGAACAAAACCTCTTCACCGCAGCACAGTATGGCTTTATGCCAGGGCGCTCTTCTGAGGAGGCTCTGTTAGACCTGGTCCTCCACATAGAAAATTCTACATCCAAATATGAACTGGCTATCTTCGTTGATTTCGAGGGCGCCTTTGACAGTGCATTGGCCCACCTCAGCAAGACTCAGTGCTCCCTCCAGCTTTATCAGCTCTTTCGAAATTATTCCACAGAGCGCGAGATAGTAGTCAAATCCAACTACCTGCAGGTAACCAGACCGACCTCTCGAAGGTGCCCACAAGGTTCTGTCCTAGGGCCCCTTGTCTGGAATATGGTCCTCCACAGCTGGCTCACAAAACCCTTGGATGAATGTAAAATAGTGGCTTTCGCAGATGATCTCACTATCGTTGTTCCTGGAAAATCCCGCTTTGACCTGGAGCGTAAAACAAATCGTATCCTGTCCGATCTCAACTCCTGGACGGTACTCAACAAACTACGAATCAATTCGGATAAAACAAAAATGATACTCTTCAAATCCAAGCTAGATCTCAGACGCCCACCACAAATTAAGATCTCTGGAAAGCAACTCCCGGTCGTAACACAGACGAAAGTCCTGGGGATGATTATTGATCGCAAGCTGAGCTTCCACCAACATCTTATGCACTTAGGGACCAAGGCTAAAAGATTTTCAGCGGCCATCATTAGATTTTCCAGATGTGACTGGGGAATCTTAAATAAAACTCTGTCCTTACACTACGGAGCGGTCTTTTTGCCTATTGTGACATATGCGGCTGGAGCATGGTTTCACAGAGTGAAGCTAGTCAAAATGAGAGACAAACTTAACTCCATCCAGCGAAGAATGCTTTTGTCTACTCATAGAATTTGCCGGACAGTGTCCACAGCTGCCATTCAAGTGATCGCCGGAACATTACCACTGGAATTGTACGTCATCTATCGAGGTCTAAACTTCAGGATCAAGAAGAAAATTCCAACTAAAATCCTTGAAATTGAACTGGATCTAAACAGCAACCCCAAAGCCGAAAGACTCAGGTGCTACAATGAACTAATAAACATTTGGCAGACCAGATGGGATACCTCTGTAACAGGCGCCGTCACTAGAAAATTCCTACCAGAGGTCTCATTTACTGCAACGAAAACTGTTAAGTCCTGGCTGTCGCTGACCTTGGAATCCTCCTTCTTAATTCACTGGACATGGCTCCCTCAACGAGAAGCTTTTTCAGCTAGGACTGTCTACAACACATGGCTGTTTCTGTGGAGAAAAGGAGAACTGGAAGCATCTGCTATTTTAATGTCCGCTATATGAACAACATCAGAAGAACTCTTACACAGGCAGTACCAAACATCACTGAGCATCAAACGGATCTCCTACTCCGAACACCAGAAAACCTCTCAGTGCTGCAGACTTATGCTGCACAAGTCTTCGAGCGTAAAAGGCAAACCCATGCTGAAGCAAGAGGCATTATAAATACTCGTGCAACGAACTGAAAGTCCACAGTGAAAAACTTTTTTTTTATTTATTTTTTATTATTTATCTATTTATTTCTTTATTATAATAATAATAATTATTATAATAAAGAAATAAATAGATAAATAATAAATAATAATAATAATTATTATTATTATTTTTTTTTTCGTCGCGTTCTGCCTGGAGTTAGTTAATCCGGTGCAGCTGTTTTTTTTTTTTTTTCCCTCAAACGCACCAAATTATTTTTTTTTTTTCCCCTGCTTAATTTGCCATTTAGATATGGCCTTATTGAAATTTATTGTCTACTTATTTTTATTAATTACTTTTTTTTCTTATTTATTTATTTATTATTTTTTTCTCTTTATTTAATTTTATTATTATTTTAGTTTTTATTTATTTATTTTTTTCATAACCTGCACCACGGGTGACTTTTCCTTTTTTTCTCCCCCCCCTTTCCCTCCCTCTGGAATGGGCTCCCCAGAGGATCCTGACCCACCTTCTGGCAACACTAGGTGGATCAGCGTCTTTTTTGAGACAGTACGTGTTTTACTGGGACTGGCCCACCTTCCCGTGGTGTGGACGAGTACCCAGAATCATCTGTCCAGGTGACTGATGCTTCTGAGTAGCCAAGCGGCCAGACACAACAAGAGAACACACACACAAACGTACGTCACACACATATCTGGCCCATTTGTAGTGATACTGTTCTTCACAGAGATACGAGGTGGAGTTGAACAAACGTTCTAGGTGCCGCCTTTACACATGTGTACCTACTGACAGGACACAGGACAACCAATGCAAAATTATCCTTCTTTGCAATTACAGACAATCCTCATTGCTACTGTGGACTCTCCGAAACTTGGGATCATCCTATTGTTTGAATGCGCACTTTACAAGGATCTTCGCTGCCAACTCATCACGCACATACTGTACTCACCGCAGAACCAGGAACACCATCTCCTGGAGGACGAGAGATCTCTTTACGAGGCGCAGAACATATCTACCTCCGTAATATCAAGTGGATACAATCTCATAATAACAAATCTTCACCAGTGACTCACTTCTCAAATTTGACGAAAAAATCTGCCTTCTTGACATATATGATGAAGAAAACAATTGCCCAAAGGGTCAATTGAAACCCTTTCCTGGACTTGACAACCAGATTGACACTGACTACCTAATTGGACTTTTCATCGGTCATGAACCACTGCCGTGATCCCATGACATGGAACAAATGGACTAATACTTTCCAAGACTGCCGACATGGCAATGCGCTCTAGCACTGACACTTTCATCACCACTCTCCGTTGCACCCTGGGGATGTCCTCTCTTTCGTCCCCATTTTTCTACCTTGTCCCTCCCTCTCTTCAATTGTGGACCCTTTACTGGATCTGACATAAAGCTTATGCGATTAGGTGTCAGGTCATGCCAGAGTTCTTGCGATCCCTATGCCTGGCCTGCCTCCTCGGGGCGGTGGATGGGCAACAGGAGATCCCACTAGGGGCCCAACGGCTAAATGGCCAGGGTTACAACACTACACTACGCAAACACACAAATAATACTTTTTACCTCTCTGGCCTGCACAGAGTTCTGTGTTACACAAACGCGGAGTTAGGGGAATCTCCAGTGCCGTTTGACATCAAACGTTTTACTTCCGTGTCTCTACTGCTAGGGCTTCAGCTTCTTCCCTTCCCCCATTACATGGGCATCGTATTGACGAAATAAAAAAAAAAAAAATCGTAGCGTACAGTACTCCGAATCATTCGACAGAAAAGAAATGCGGAGAATTCAGATGAAAAAATAAACTTTCGGCATCCGTTTTCCAATCGTGTTTCTGGCTTATTACTTCCTTCTGTATTTCTAAATTCCCGTTGGGCGGATTTGGGTCGTCCAAGTCATGTAAGAGTGAACGGAAGAGAGCGTACTTAGATGTATCCCGACGCGAAAGCGTGCCATTTGCGCACGTATTCGGGCGGCTTCTTTGTTGCGTGGACAAAGAGCGCCTCCGACAGCTGCGATTTGGGCAAAGAAGGCATCGCCGGAAAAGAAAAATCCCAGTCGGGCATCTACGCTGCCTCACCTGTAATTGCTATGCGGCGGATTTGATGAGCCCGAGATGAAGGCAATCCAGCTGGGTCCGCAAGAAGATTGCGTTACAGCTTCCGGCTCCGCAGAAGTCCTACGTCATCGCAAGAAACCCTTCCGAAAGGCGTGTAAACACGGCGCGAGTCCTCTACCGCTCGCATTTTCACAAATTAGGATTTTAATACGAGCGGGCTTGAATTTCGAAAGTGCCGAATGGGGATGCCAAGTCCAGCGTACACCAGGTGGTGCTTCGTGCTGAATACCCAGAAGAGAGGATTTGCCCGCGCATTAGCATTCATTTCCTAACCCTCCTCATTTTCACTTTTCACTGCTTTTTTCAGCGCATGTCCGATTTTTCCCATACTAACGTGACGCCATCACCTCATTATTCAAAGCACCTTTTCGAAATTATCTTCATTGCACCTCATCTGTACAACTTCTTTCTTCGTTGTTATCTTGCGTAAATACGATTTCCCATTTTTTTTTTAATTTAATTTTTTTTTTTTAACTTTCCCATTTATGTTACTTTTTTTTTAAATATATAAGCAAGTGCAGATACTGGAGAACTCGATTAAACTAACGGTACATCAAGCAGATATTCATCGAAGCTTGAAAATATTCCACAATGCCAAATTATCCCCAGTTATTAATAAAAAAATAAATAATAATAAAAGATATATGCATAGGCGATTGAGGACGTCGTCAAATTTTTGCATAAGTTCTACGCTTGGGTCTTCATTTAAAAGTTCTAATATTTTGCATGCGACTTCTGTACCACTGCTGCATCCTAAATTTTGTAAGTTACAATAAAACATACGACATTTATTATATTCATGTCCAGAACTTGGATGCTTGGAATCTTCATCAATTTATCTGTAAAAGTATAGAAAACATGTCATTGAAGCATAACATTGTATAGTAGAGGATTTATATCACCGAACGTCCAGTTGAAGTGTCAACAACTTTACCTTTTTTAAAATTTCGTAATTGTCTCTCTCTCTCTCTCTAATATATTTGACAAATTTACACAAGAAACAAGACTCAAACCCGTAGTTACTGGCCTGAAGGGTCATATTATTCCAATGCAATAAAGATTAATTAATTAATATTTCTATTACGCTTGTGGCAATAGGGTTTTTTTTTTTTTTTTATTTGGAGGTTGTAGACGTCAAAATATTAATTCCGAAGTCGATTGCGGCAAATTACAAATCTATAGGCTTCGTTATTAACTCCCTATCTAAGCTTAAGGTAAACTTCTGATGTTGCGAATGAATAACGAAACAGCATTTAACTTGTTGAAAGAAAACGATTTTTTTTTTTTTTCATTTCTTTCGCTTCCCCCCCCCCCTCCTCTATAATTCAGAATTCTGTTTAAGGAAGAAAGCCACTCGTTCATTCCACAGCACGAAAAATTGTTCATTCCACAGCTCGGATTTAGGGTAAAAAATAAACTCCTTCAATTTTTTGAGAACAATTTCTTCTTCCAGAAACCGGAAAATACCTCTGCTTCCATGGCATTCCCTCCTCAACCAAAGAAAGATAATAAGAGAGAATTTAATAAAACTGATTAACAACTTACCGAACAAACCTGTAATAGGATCGGACGGTTCCCCACAATTCATGTCAAAATTTATAGTGTTTATACCGTGGACAGTACATCCTTAATTAGATTCTCGCAACGGGAATCCTGGAGTGAATACTTGATTAGGCTGATACCCAAGAGCAGCAATCCCAAATGTCCAAAGGACTTCGGCCCGATATCTACAGGATGCACTACTTAAGATATTTGAGAGGACTATAGCCTTGCACTACCTCAGTCGCAGGCGGCAATATCTAAGTACTGTACAGTCGTTCCAAAGAGGTTAATCTTAAACCTCCTAGACATCAGCTTCAGGCCAAAATAATGAATCAAGTCCCAATTAGAGACATCGTGTTGCTCGACATTACATCCGCATATGACAGGCGTAATGTCCAGATTCTTCAATGGCACACATCTGTCTCTAGGGATGGCTCCCAAGGAAGAGGAGTCCGCTCTATCAAATCGCCCCAATTTTCTATATGCGGATGACTTGAAATTGTGCATTTTCAGATGACCCGTGATAACTGAGAATACAACTGCAAGGGCAAATGCCAAACCCAGAAAACTACATGAAAAGCATCTGGATCCCAGATAGTTTTCTGGGTTTCAAATGAAGTCGAAGTATTGATGCAAAATGTTAGACCACACAAGGGCTTGGCCTCCGGTGGGATGACGGCCTCAGTTTTCAGGATCATTCAGTGGGATGAAAAGCAATCTTTAGCAGCTATGCGAACCGTTCCGACAAGAACTGGTGGAATTACATCACTCAGAACTGACACATTTTATTCAACGTGTAATATAGCAAATTAGTAGTTGTATTCTCTCCAGCTTTACCTGTAAATACAAATCAATGAGCACTCCCTTCGCTAGTCACCATCCCAGTTGGTTGTTCTAGGCATAACTACTTTCTAGCAATAAAAAAAATAATAAAAAAACTATTACATTAGGGTCACCTGGAAAGTAACTTTCAACTATCCATGTGTATTGTGTCTGTAAATCGCGTGTGCTCTATGGTCGATTTGGCTGTTTTGCTGGATGAAAAAACCCCAGTTTCTGGGGGAAGAAAAATCAAGCTATCTGTACCTGAGACCGACTAACTCAGCCACGGAAAGAAAATAGGCCACTAAAGTTCCTCGCGTCATCGACTGGATTCGAACCCGGACCTATTCCACCCGGTGTGGAGAGAATAATGACGATATCACCGTGCTACAGCACAGACACTAATTAGTAATAAATTGAGTCATTATTATGAATAGACTGCGAGTGAGCAGGTTGTGACGCCACACACGTTTCAATGAAGCATACGTCCCGCCACACCGACAGAAAAAGCCGTATACCGAAAAAAAATGACGAAATCCAGTTATTAAGTTTACACCCCCCCCCACTAACTTCCCCAAAGTAAAGTCCATTATACTTGCCGTGGCAACCAGTCCCTTTTCCGAATCCTACACGTTATTTCTTGTTTCCTTTGCTTCCGGTCATAACAACAAACGCTCGAAAGAAAGAGGGATGGAAGAGGAGACAAATCATAGGGAGGAGCGACTGTGGACGGGTGCGATAAGAAAAAGCGGGGTGCAAAGGGCTTGATTGAGTGGACTGATTGGAAGGTAATTGGCGACCACATCGCGGCTGGCGGGGAAATTGCCTCTATCACTGAGAGTGGCGGGACCATAATCTACAATGAAGTTCCCTTGGAGTGGGGATCTTCCAGCGGGAAAGAGAATTACGGCTTCACTTCCTCTTCCCTGATTTCAGAATGGTTAAAGGAGAGGCTGCGAAGATAAAGAAGTGTCTGTTTTGGAGTGGCCCATTCGGCAAACTTCATTCGCTCCCAGACGAGAATTTATTTTAGGTTGGGTTGTTCGAATCAGCGCTAGGCAACCGAGGCCGTGAGGCGTATATATAGGAGTTCGCATACTCCAGAAGCGACCGCTTTCCTCGCAAGAAAGAACTCGCGAGTGTCCGACTTCGATCCTCTCTTCAAACTGAAGATGTTCGTTAGATGACATGGACTTCTTCTGCCATTGTTAAATGTAATGTCAGCGGCTGGTTTCCATGGTGATCACGCGAACACTGACAGGAGGAGAACGCTGATATCATATTTTTCTACCAACGCACTCTACAAAAAGTTTGACTGAAGTTCTACCACGCATTCTTCAGTGATATTCTTCAGTGATATCGTCTCTTAAATAAGAAGTTCATGGCGTTTTCAATGGCCAAAAAATAATAAATAGAAAGAAATAAGCAAACATGTATCTAGTATGCATCAACATTTTATCAGGCTGTCTTTATTTTTAACCCCTGTAAACTGCACAGTTTTTTTTTTCTTTTTTTAATTCACGCGGGGCATGTTTATGCAAATCTTTTTCGTTGTGTTCAGATCCAAAAAATACGGCCTGCATGTGGTGCAATGCCCTCTATTTATTATGTGAATTATTTATTAGTCAAATACTAAAGTTAATTTGATTTATGCAGGTACATCTTTGTACATAAAATACGAAGTTAGTATCACTGCGAATTTACAACTGAATGCTGGTCCCTCTGCTGCCAAAATCCCTCCCGATTATAAGTGAATTTATATTTAAAGGACATAGTTCACATTGCAATGATTCTCAGTGTTTCTGACATGGTGCGAAATCAGTTCCTTCAACAGTTCTACGTTTATGATTCAAACTCGGCGTTTCGGATGCACAATTTCAATTCCCCGAAGTCGTGATATTGCGAGTGAACCTAGAGTGGGGCAGAAAAGGGATTTCTTCACGAATTCATTGAACAGGTAGGAGCTCGGAGAACTCGCGCGTTAGGAGGGTTACTTCCAACGGTATGGTGCAATTCCCGTGATGCAATGGAGAGAAAACTGCCTCAGTGTTTGGAAAAGGTGCGATCTCAGAAGACTTTTATGGCCGCTACAATCTCTTGATCCGATTTCGCCACAGTACTTCTTGCTTTCAAGAGAAATTGCCATTCTCTTTATGTAAAACATTACTGTGAAATACTAAACCCAAATACACTTCTTGCTTTCAAGAGAAATTGCCATTCTCTTTATGTAAAACATTACTGTGAAATACTAAACCCAAATACATCGATTGGTAATTGCACTGATACCGCGCAGTCAGTCGTACTGGAACATCACATAAATGAACTTCCTGTTTATCTGAAAACAAGTCCCTCACATCTTCAGAGCAGCAGTGAAATTGTTTTTCGGAGTAAGAAGCTACGAAATCGTGGTTGGTTAGTTGGTTGGTTGTGGGGGGGGCCTCGTGGTTAGCGCAGTTGGTAGACTCGCCGTCCGTCTCACACCGGGGTCGAAAAGACCTGAGCTGAGTTGATGAAGTGAGGAATTTTTACGGACCTTTTTAACAACGTGGCTGAGTTAGTCGGTCTCAGGCTAGGGTAGCATGGTTTTTTCTCCAGGAAACTAAAGTTTTTCGTGCAGTAAAATAGAAAATCGACCACAGAACACGTGCAATTTCTAGACAGTATACACGGAACAAATGGCTTTGGTCGTTGATGCTCCTAAAATCTAACTACAACAACAACTAGACCGTGTGTGTGTGTGTGTGTGTGTGTGTGTGTGTGTGTGTGTGTGTGAGTGAGAGAGAGAGAGAGCCCGAGGCTCGTGCATACACACAAAGGCGCGCTGATGCGGAGATGTGTTGCGGGTAATTAAGAGTGCAGGATGTTATCCAGAAGCGCGTGTCTGTGGCAACAGCGGGGATTCAGAAGTCACCGCTAAAACTGCCAGATATTAATCTTTTAATAATATTAATTAGCAGTCTCGCGCATCGTGTGCGTGCCAGTGTCGCAGTGTCGCGAGAAGCTAATTAAATTACGACCGTCAGATTTACGAAGTGAAAGTTTTTTCCCCGCCAGAGGGCACCACCGCAATCTTATTACGTGTATGGTGTGTGCTCAGTTGTGCTGTCTGAGTGTGTGGACGAGTACACTGCCATCTGCTACACCACAATGAAATACCTCTCGTGGAAACTACTAGTTTCCAAACTGGAAAAAGAATTAGCAATGAAATTGCCCCCCATACCTCTCTGAAAGTAATGCCAACAGTTGTTGCTGGACTCAGAACACAGCAGCAATCGAAATCAGGAAATGTGGTCAAACTAAACTTCTGTCCCTGGCACCGACAAAGTTCAGTTTCACCCTGACGGCATTAAGTTGAGAAGAGAAGGATGCGGCACAACAGTTTCAGATTAGATTGCAATCCACCCATACCCAACATCCCGACTCAATTCGTCAACAAAGGGGTCGGATATAGAATTCTGTTTGCTTTGAAATATGGGGTACAAGTGGAAGTGAGAGCTTTGAAGATTTGACACCCAACTTAACTCGCTCATCATTTCAAGCGCCCCTGACAAACAATGTTGTGTTAGACCTCAAGCTTCCACAACAGAATGTGTTGTGGTTAGACAACGAGAGGTGCTGGGCAGCACAGCCGGTGGTGGTACATCAATTAGAATGGTTAATGAAAAAGGTCACAAGCCTTGTTAACAAACTTAGCACATTACAGTGTCTCTTACACTTAAGTTAGTTCGATCTTATTTGCATTACGGAAACATGGGTCCCTGAATGGTACCAGCTGGATATTATCGCCCAACCTGTTCAGCATGACGTTCTAGTAAATTCGAAAGGCTTAGGAGAGGTGGGGGTGTAACCAGTGCTGTAGTCGTAAAATTACCAGAGGGTGTATACTCTGTGAATGTTACGTATACATAGAGAATACTGTGCTTATTAATCGAATTCCAGAGGGTATAAGACACACACACACACACACACACACACACACACACACACACACACACACACACACACACGTACTATATAATATACATAATATACACACACATACACACTGGTATGCAAAACTTAAGGACCAGAAGTATTTCTAAAGGTTACAACCACAAAATCTTTACTTAAGGTACTCTTTACTGATGAGAGTAGATCCAGTCTCAGTAGCGATTCTGGACGTCAGCTGATCTGGCGAGAGGTTGGCAAACGGTATCACCCCGCAAACATCACTGAAAGGGATCGATATGGCGGTCGAGGTGTTCTCGTCTTGCAAGGCATTATCTTGGATGGCCGTACACAACTCCAGATACTGGAAGGCGGTACTGTAACCGGTGCACGCCACTGTACTGAGGTAATCCTTCCCCATGTGCGTCTATTCCGAGGTGCCATTGGCCCCGAGTTCGTCTTTATGGATGATAACGCTACAGCCCATCGCACTGGAGCTGTTGATATGTTAGAAAGTGACCAATTCACATTGTTCATATGGATTGGCCTGCCTGTTCCACCGATCTAAATCCCATCGAACACATATGGGTCGCTCTGGGGAGACGCCTAGCGCCACGCCCACACCCACCAGAAAATCTTCACCAGCTGAAGATGACGCTGACAGAGGAATGGACGATGTTACTGCAAGAACTTATCAACACCATCGTTCTTAGTATGGACAGGCGGTGCAAAGCCTGCATCGACATTAGTGGTGCCCATATCTCCTACTGAGGACCCCCTTTGTTCCATCTTTGGCAGCGATGCATCTGTATCATGGCGGCCAGTGCTATGTTGCCATTTTTGAATAAAGTCCCTCTGTGCCATTTTGTTTCCGTTGTTTCCTTCATCATTTCTGTACCTCACGAGGTTCCTTTGGTATGCTTTCATATATCCAGGCTACTCCTATGAGAAGCTACAGGTGAAAACCTGACTGGTCCTTAAATTTTGCACACTAATAGATATATATTACATGTACTGAAACCACATGTATTAAACAGATTAGATTACAATGTAGTTTCAGTTTATGGATAAAGATAAATAAGCTATGATGACATATGCATCAAAACAAAAGCAGCAGCAAAGGATGCAAAAGTAAATACATGTATGTAAGAATTGATAAGCCTGATAGAGTTTGCACAGATGGAAGTGAAAAATACACAAAGTGCCAGGTACTAGAAGTTTAAATAAAGCAGAATAAAGAAATATTGTAGCTTTGTAAAAGGAAAAAGAATATGAATATCCTATAAATTATATGTTCACACTCTTAATCCTCACATAAGTTAGGATATTCTTTCTCCTTTTACAAATCTACAATATATGTACTTCTTTTTTCTGCTATCCGTACCCTTCTAGTACCTGGCACTGTGTACTTTTCACTTCCATCTGTGCAAACTATCAGACTTATCATTTCTTACATACAAAATTATTTTAGGCCTGACGTAGCCCAGTGGTCAGGGAGCGAGTGTGCATAGCACGCGTTCTTTGAGTGGACCGGGGTTCAAGCCCGTGACTACTAAATACGATAAATATTTGCATTGACGATTTATTGTAAACTCTACTGACTTGGTTGTCGTGCCGGAGTATAAACAGAAAATTTATATATTTGCAAACTATCAGACTTATCAATACACACACTGTATATATAAGTAAATATGCCTCTCTCTCTCTCTCTATATATATATATATATATATATATATATATATATATATATATACACACATACACACACACACACCTGTAGCGTGACGATGTGATAACGCTGCATTCATACCGCCATCTATAGCCTAATCTGTTTCTATATATTTTTAGTTCAACTATTGTTTTGTCAGTGACATAGTTTGGCCATGCGAGTACTAGGCTATCTGTCTTATTATTTTTCGCTGCATAAGGACCACCGCTATACAAATCTATTGCATCGGCGGTATGCTTTTAGTATCATTCCGTCGTTGCATGGATTTGTTTAGTGTTCGAAATGCAGTGATTCCCTGACTATTATTGGCCTCGTGATCCTCTGTCGAGATGGGGCATAATGGTCAGTCTATTTTATTTCATTTTATTAATTGGTCATGTAATGTTGTTAGTCTACATTTCCACTTTAGTGAGATTTCACATAATTCGGAAACGGTGCTATCAAGGGGGCGCAGCTAAATTTCTTTTAATTGGCTTAATTTTCTAAATTATTTTAGTAATGTTGCTTTCACACTACCCCCTTCTTTATCCGTCCCCCCTATATATTTTTCTGTTATGTTATTTTATTTTGCTAAGTTCTTTTTCACTCTACTGGTTTGTCATGCTACTGGCAAATATCCTATTTTAATTTAGCTTATATATATATATATATATATATATATAAGCTAAAAAAAAAAAAAAAATTATTATCGCTTTTTACCGACAATCTAGATGACTTCAACTGGGGCCAACCACACAGAATGAAGACAAAAAACGACAAGAGGTTCTCTGTTTCTGTGATGATCAATATATGCTAAGTAATTTAAATCTAAACCAAATATAAACCAGTATAGGCCGAATGTAAATCGAATATAAATAAATCGAAAGATGATAATAAAAGTTAAGAAAATTTAGAAATATTACAATCAAAGGTAAGAAATACAGTATAAGTAAAATATAAATGTAAGCATATATTAATCATCGTTGACCCGACAGAGAACGTAATTTAATGATTAAAATAAGATTAAATATATAATACATACTACATATTGACCGTATCTAGGACATAATGTAATAGTCGTCAAAATAATATGTGGTGCCCCCTATGTGATGGATACGGTAAAAATAAATAAATAATTAAATTAACGCATAGAGAAACATGCAGATAGTAAGAAGAAAAACTAAAGGAGTAGGAATAATAGAACCTGAACTCCACAAAGGCGAAAAATAGTGGTATAGATAAGAAATAGTTTCTCCGACGTCCTCGGATTGCCCTAATAATTTCGGAGAAATAAAAATAAAGAGTGTAGGACAGTTTAAAGACATTACAAGATATAAGTTGTGGCTCGGGTATACCCGAGCCACATTCTAATGGTTCTTCCAATGCTTATTCTAATGGTTCTTTATATTATCCTTAATATTATAGACATTATGGGTGTATTGCATGATTGCTTGCAACTGCATTGACTCATAAATATTATTTCATATTAGTTACAGTTATTGTCGTTTTAACTTTCTTTCTTTACTTTTTTATCAATAATTATAATAATAAATATATATATATACACACACACACACACACACACACACACACATATATAGACATATTTACTTATATATATAGACATATTTACTTATATATATAGTATATATATATATAATAATAATAAAGATAGCAAGATTTTTTCTTCCTGAAACTCTGGTTTCACGTCCAGCAAAACATACAAACCGACCAGAAAAAATATGAAATTTATGATCATAATACACATGGGTTGTTTTCAGGTAATAATATGAAACTTTATTTTATTTTATTATCATACGCCCATGTGTATATGTATGTAAATAGCGTGTGTTCCAAGTTTGCCTGTTTTGCTGGACAAAAAATCTCGGGACTCAGAAGAAAAACTTAGCTATCATTGCCTGAGAGAGACTAATTCAACCACGGTGTTAAAAAGTCCCATAAAAGTTCCTCATATCATTGACGGGATTCGAACTCATATTGTATATTCCGACATAAAATAGATTCCCAAATATCCAGGGTGGTTGGAAAATAAATTTCTTCCCGGATAATAATAATAAAAAAAAAAAAAAATTATTTTTAGGCCACCCGAATAATTAAATTCATCTGCTGTACTGTGTGTCTTATGTCTATTAACTGCGTATGTTCTATGGTTGATTTTTCTCTTTTGCTGGACGAATAACTCCAGTTTCTGGGGGCGGGGGGGGGGGTTAACCTTGCTATCTACGCCTGAGACAAACTAACTCAGCCACGGAGTGAGAAAAAAGGCCCATGTTCGAATCCCATCTTTAGGATGGGATTCGAACATGGGCCTTTTTTATTTTATTATTTTTTTTTATCATACGCCCATGTGTATATGTACGTAAATAAGGTGTTCGAATACCATCATTAAGATGGGATTCGAACACCGGCCTTTTCCACCCGATGTAGGGACGACGGTGACGATACCACTGTGCTACGCGCGCAGCCTTCCCAGATAATCAGCAAAATACAGTATGCACTTTAGATGAAGGATTTAGGTTAGGTTAATTTTACGGTTTTTCTTGGCGCATTAGTGACAAAGGCCATTAAGCGCCAAGACAAAGTAATAAAATGTTAAAAAATAAGATCTAGTAACCTTTGAAAGAAGCTGCCTCGTCAAGGTATGCATATATATATATATATATATATATTTAAATAATGGCTTAAAAGTTAGAATGTAATAATATAAAATAAGAAAATATATAAATATTAAGCTATCATTAGAGGTAGCAAAATGCACATCCTCCACATAATGTCCAGACATAACCAATAATTAATATAAAAATAAAACGTAAGCCAGCAGTATGGCAATTTTTTGCCAGACTACAGGCTTATGTTTTATTTTTATATTAATTATCGGTTTTATATACATATTAATAAGATGTAAAAACTTAAAAACAGATAACAATTTGCCATTGTCAGATAAAATCTGACTGAGTGTATAAGTCAGATCGATAAAAGCGGTAAACATGTAACATTAAAATCCCAAGGGTCAAGTAAAATATGTCTCACATGTAGGAGGGTCATCGGCCTTCATGGAAAGAGTGAGTAAGGTGGTTGTGTCCTATGCGGAGCCGAGCAAGAACAACTTCCACTTTATGATTGCTACGCAGACTAGATTGCCATGCTTCGATTACTGGCCTTATCTGATGTACTTTATTTGTAGTCTATCTATGCCAAGAATCCTGCCATTTGGAACACACATTTCTCAGTATTATTTGCCCATAGTCTGTATAGGGTACTGACCAGCAATGATTACACTACCCGACAAAAAATTTTTTTTTTCATCATACCCCTGAAACGAAAGTTGGTTATTCTGAACAAAATTAATGTCCTGATTATGAAAATATCAATCTTTTACTTCTGTCACGTCTACATTAAAAGACATTAGGCATTTTTTAAATTCCTTGTTTTTTATACAATATCGGCATGCATGGTTGTAATTTTACACACAATATACGAGTATGTTGCTTCGACATGTTTCCCACTCAATAATTTCCTTCTATACTCCAGTTTGCTTTCCCATTTAAGGAACCAACAGTAATCTCCCATCATGGCAGAGTCCCAGCGACCTTGGTATCGTTTTTCCATTGCAGATAAATCCTGGTGGAAGCCCTCTTCTTGTTCATCACTGACTTCTGCTAAATTTTCAGGAAAGAAATCCAGATGGGAATGAAGGAAATGTATTTTCAATTTCTTGTAACCCCATATTCCCCATATTCTTGTAACATTTCAATAAATTTGTCACCAGTTGCTCATAGTTCTCTTCTTTTCTCCTTCCGAGGAATCCGTGTACCACATCCTTGAAAGATCTTCATGCAGCCACTTCAACATCATTCAGGTTTCTTTGAAATCCTTCATCTTTTAGGAGCTTTCTTATTTGAGGACTTATGAAAATTCCTTTTTTCAGCTTTGCACGAGATAAATTTGGAAACATTTTCGGTAAATATGCGAATCCTGTGCTTTCTTTATCCAGTACCTTAGTGAAATTCTTAATCAGTCCAAGCTTGATGTGTAAAGGAGGGAGAAAAACCTTTTGTGGATCAACCAATGGAACATATTGTACATTACTTTTTGCGGGAATATATTCATCTCTCTTGTCCCAGTGTTGTACGACATAGTGTTTAGCTGTTGCAAGACTATCCTACAAACACAGGAAACAAGAGTATTTAGTGAAACCACCTTGCAACCCAACAAGCAGTCCAATCACTTTGAGATCACCACAAATATTACAACCATGGTCATTGTAACGTATAGCAGCAAGAATCTGGGACATACTATCGTAAATTTCTTTCAGGCCAACAGCGTGAACAAGGGGAATTGATGGTAAAGTATTTCCATTAACTGCTTTCAAACTTAGCTTTGACGCATCAATGAATAAACGCCATTCAGAGGTATTGTGATCAATGTTCGATTCTTTGCAGACATACACGTTGTTTTCCATCGCAAAATATCTTGAAAACTCTTCATTTCCCTTACGGTATATTGTAATGTTTTCCACCTTTGGCGAGTAAGTTCCGCTGTTGTAGTCTGTATCCGAGTAATTCAGCCTTCTCTTTGGGTATGTCCAAGTCTCTGATCAAATCGCCCAATTCAACTCATGTATTAACTATCTTGGTAAAACACCTCCCACCATTCTCAATACGCTCCATTCAATGCCTCCTGTGGTCTTCCGTCAAAAGGATGTCAGAAGGATTTTGACGAATCTTGATGCTAAGAAAGCTCCAGATCCTGATGGTATTTCTACACTTGTTCACAAAACCTGTGCTCCTGAACTTAATCCTGTTCTTTGCCGCCTTTTTTCACTTTCTTATTCCAAAGGTGTTTTTCCATCTGCTTGGAAATTTGCTCATATCCAGCCAGTTGCTAAAAGGGGTGACAAATAGTTCCCATTCAATTATATTCCCATTGCAATTACTTCTACTCTTTCTAAAGTAATGGAGAAATCAATTAACCGCCAACTCTTAAACTACCTAGAAACCTTCCGTCTGATCAACGATCGCCAGTATGGATTCCGTCAGTGTCGATCCACGGGTGATAGTCTGGCTTATGTTGCCCATTTATGGGCAAATTCAATGGAAAAGTTCAGTGAAACAATCGGTTGTGCACATCTCAAAGGCTTTCGATCGTGTTTGGCATAAAGGTCTTCTAAGCAAGTTTCCATCTTATAGTTTGCCAACTGTGTTTTTTGTAACTGGTTATCCAGTTTTCTATCTGATCGCTCACTGATAGTGATGGCAGATGGCTTGCTGTCTTCTAACTTCTCCACTAATGCTGGTGTCCTCCAAGTTTCAGTTCTTTCCCCCACTCTTTTCCTCTTGTATATTAATGACCTCCTTCCATTGACTGAAAATCCTATCCATAGTTTTCCCGACGATAGCACATTGCATTCCACTTTCCATTTTGAGAAACCTTCTCCTGCTCAATCAGCTTCAACTTCTCGAAAATCTGCTACCAATTCCTTAAATTCCAATTTCCATGGAATTCTCCAGTGGGGCAAAGACAACTCAGTTGATTTCAATCCTTCTAAAACTCAGTCTTGTCTTATATCTCGCAAAAAGGATTCTTTTGCTCTTATGCTTATCTTTAGTGACACTCCGATTTCTAGGCAAAATGATATCTCTTTTGGGGATTACCCTGACTTCTCATCTCTCTTGGCACAAGCACATTACAAATATTGCTTCCTCTGCAACTAAAAAACTTGGTTTTTCTCTTTCGCTCTTGGAGTTACTTTTCTTCCAAACAGCTTTTTACTCTGTACTATACAAATCGCAAATCCTCGCTACCATGGAATATTGTTCCCACATCTGGGGCGGTGGCCACATCTGGTCATGGCATTGACACGGTTGATCCTTGTAGGGGAACTCACGAGCCGACTGATCCTAGCTGAGCCATCTAGTACCACCCGTCTTGTCGAAGCAGGAGTCAAAGTGGTGTTTTGAAGTGAAGCTTGGCCTCAACCACCAGATTCCCCTTGACGAGTTTCCAAGACGCACGGCAAACACGCCAGATTCCTACGATGTTAATCTAGAATCTAGACTATAGGCTATGAGAGTGAGGTCATTAAATGGTGTAATAAAGAGATGCTAGGAAAAATGCTCACACAACCTTTGGGGATGAACAAAAAAAAAAAAAAAAAAAAAAAAAACTGAGCGAGTGCCCACGGGATTCAACAGTAGTAGCGTATCCAGGTATCATCATAAAGTGGGGGGGGGCATGCTTGTTAGTTTGTTTGTTATTTGGTTTTTAGGAGCATTAGCAACTAAGACCATATTACTCCGGGATATGCGGTGGTCATTCCCTGACCTTTCCGCATCCTCCGTATTTGGTGGTGACGGGCTCGAACCCCGGTCTAATCAAGAAGCCTGTGCTACGCACTGCTGCTCCTTCCCACCTGGCTAAGGAGGCGCCTGGGGGGGGGGCATGCGACCAGGTCCAGGGATCATCGTAGGGGGACATGCTGACCAGGCTTTTGAGTTGTTTTTTTTTTTTCCAGAACGCCCACTGCGTTCTTTTTCTTTAATTTCAAATTTTTGGTTAAGGGGGGGCATATGCTCTCTCTGCCCACTCCTGATTCAAAAGGGTGAGAAAAAGAAGTGCAGCTGCTACCATAGCACAATTCTCAAGCTGAGTCAATTCTCTCTCTCCATATCATAAATAGAAGTAGATGCGATTCGCATTCCTACAAATGGAAAATAGCAAACCCCAAACCTAATGCCGTACACAACACGTCTGATCATTCCCGCATCACGGGCTTCTTTGAAAATGATAATAAATAAAATAATAATTACTAAATGAAATGATGACGAAAAAATATTCAAATCTATTCTCATATTAGGGAAAACATGTCAACTGCTCAGGATAATAACAATTACATGAATATAATTGCATTGTGTGGTATCTCGTGGATTCGAAAAGCGGAGTACGCAACTCTTTAGTTTCGCTACTTTCCCCCCCTCATTTGGAAAGGTGCAGATTGAGGGACACTTCAATCAGTGCCCCCCATTGTTTACATTCTCCGAGTCCAAAAATGAGAAAATATATCCAGATTATCACATTTGCTCAACCCTTTTAAGGCCTTAAATATCTCAGTTACAAGCACATTTTTTTTCCAGCAAGCAATATACTGACGCCTCATAACCTTATTTGCTTTTGGTGCTTATTACACCCTGCCTCACAAAGTCACTAACGTCGCATGACGGTAGCGAAGGATGTCACGGGTAGAGTTATTCATGTCACGTGGTCGACACCGCGAAATACGGTACTTTTTGTTCCTATCATTTTCAGCAACTTGACTCTGTATGGTTGCTCGAGTGAATAAGTTAATTACCATACTACTTCCATTCACATCCTTACCATCCCAAAAGTTACAGTAAACAGTTAAAAAAAAAAAAAAAAAGAATCGAAACTTTTTATCGCACATCAAAGGCGGCAGTGATATCTTTACCTTTTTAACCTTTCTTTATCTTAAGATTAAGGAAACAGTTAAAAAGAGAATCGAAAAACTTTTTATCGCGCAGCGAAAGCGGCAGCGATATCTTTTACTGCAAGAGACCGTGACGTAGAATACCATAACGTTAGTGTCTACAAGAAAAGCAGATTATAAACGGATGAACGAGTTTGCGTCTCAGTTACCATGGCAACCGTCCGCAATATTATTGCCGACACTGACGCTCGCAACCCCACAAACTTCTAGATTTTTATTTATTTTTGGTCCTTTTCTGGATTCCAAAACTTGGTAATTTCTCGAAAAAAGAATTCCACAGAAATCCAACCCCCCCCCCCTCGTACCTTCAGAACCCCTGGGCAACGCAACAATCGTGACCTAAGTTGGGGGAAGGGGAAAATCGAGGCAGGCACACAATCACGACGGAACAGCGGGGCCTTGTCATTCCCTGAAAGCAAATAAATCGAACCCCAGGAACTCGCAGAATCTCCGAGGTGCACGTGCCGGCATAGACGATCTCACGCTGCGTTCCTTTGTGACGGCTGACATCGCCCACGCAGAGTGGTAATTAAAACGGTAACGTGAACGGGAGAGCTGCACGAGGGAGTTGTGAGTGGCGCGTGATGGGCGAGGGATGACAGGTGACCTCCCCGGCGACACCTACAATGAGATCACAGTCACGTGCGACCAGTGCGTGTCGACGTCGAAATTAATCGGAGCACTGACGGGAATGGCAGCACGAGAGTTTCATCACTGGGGTGCCTCTAATGGAGACAGTGCGAGGGGATGGGAAGAGGTGGGGGTGCTCACGTCGCCATTCGAGTATCCCCAAAGAGTCCACTGCCAACCCTTCGCAGTCATTCCCGCTACATTCTGCAGTCATTTTGGCTTCAGCGTCTCACTCATTCGTGTCGAAGCTGATTTGATTACGAGGGCCGCTCCATCCGACAACAATCCATTCTGCGTTCGCTGCAGGACCGCTGTGCCAACTCATTTTCCACAAACTAATGGCACGTCGGACTGTTCCTACCGTACAGACAGCATGGATAGTTGACACTGAAGACGGAGCAGATCTCTCTCTCTCTCTCTCTCTCTCTGTTGTTGTTATCTTGTTTGTTTTAATCATTTAATCAATTTGAAGTATACAACTTGGCCCTGTAACGACAGAATATGCCAGCTGGGTTACATACACAAATTAACAAAATACAGCAATTTTGCCATTTCCATAGCCTATCATCTCCATAATATAAGGAGAAAGAGAATAATAATAAATAAAAACAATGGTGTGAATATACGCACACTATCCAAAATAAAAAAAATAACCTTTACGTAGTATCGAGTGGGCCGCCCGTTTTTTTTTTTTTTTTTTTCGAATAACAACGTGTGCGGCGCGACATGGATTCTCTAATGCGTTTTGGTCTAATTGTAAAAATATCCCCCAGCCGCGACTTCACTGCCGAAGAGTTCTCTCCAGCATATTCCACACATTTTCAATAGGACTGGGACCAGGTGAATGTGGAAACCGGGAGATTTGAAGTAAATCTGATAAAAAAAAATTCAGGTACTCCCCGGATGATATTCGACCTTCCACCGGTATCAACGGACGCAGTCACCTAAATTCTGGCTGTGTACACGGTTCAAACATAAATCATTAATACTGCGCCTTAACAAGTTACTTAAAGAACACAATAAGTTACATTTCAGGCGCGTTTGTAAATACTGTAGTAATAATTCATGGTTTAAAACAAGAAAAGAAAAAAGGAAGCAAACCGAGAACATTTCGTTTCTAAGTATCCACCACATTGCCCATCTAAGATGCCGAGTGGATCTACACTCGGCAATGGATCTTCTTCATTATATCCGCCCGCATGGAAGGATATAGTGAAGGCAATACGCGCATTATGGATATATGCTAACACGCCTAAATATGGGATATCCTATAAAAAATATGGCATAAAGCATACTTAAACTAGTATCAAACATGGGTGGGTGACCAGTCCTCAGCAGAAAAGATTGTCAGATGAGAGTTTCCTATGCAAGCTGAGCAATAAAATATTCCTCTCTTTGAACTCTGCACAGACTGGACTGGTACTGCTTGATTAAAAACTTATTTGGTTTAGTTAGTTTGTCGGCTGTACATTCCAAGTTGTTGTAGGATTTTGGAAGCATCAGCAACTAAGGCCATATTGCTCCGTGTATATTGTCTGTAAATTGCGTGTTCTGAGTAGGCGAGTGGTCAGCGAGCGGGTGCACAAGTACACGTGCCTTGAGTGACCAGGGTTCAAAGCACGTGACTGCTAAATACAGTGCTGTTTTTTTTTTATTTTCTGTTTGCTGGACGAGAAACCAGAGTTTCCAGGAGAAAAAAATGCTACCCTCGCCGGAGTCCAACTTAGCCAGCCACGTTGTGAAATAGGCCCGTCATCGACAGGATTCGAACTCTAGTGTTTTCCACCTGGTGTGGAGAACACGGCGATTCTACCAACTGTGCTACGCACGAGGGCTCCATGCCAAGGATCTTGCCACTGAGACTGTACTTCGGTATGTGTACTTGTCTGAATTATTTACTACAGTCTGTATAAAGGACTGCTAGCGTTGTTGGGTTTAGGAGCATGCGACTAAAGCCATATTGCTCTGTGTTCATTGCTTGTAAATTGCCTGCGTTCTGTGGTAGATTTTCTGTTTACAGGATGAAAAATTATGCTACCTCGCCTGACACCGACTAACTCTGCCACGTTGTACAAAGGCCCATAAAAATTCCTAACATCAACAATGCGCCTCGAACTCGGGTCTTTTCCAACCGATGTGGGGAGGACGGTAATTCTCCCAACTGTGCTAACCACGAGCAACTGCTAGTCAGCAGTTATTCAAGAGGATTGTTGACTGGGCAGTGATATCAAGTAGATCACTTTCCTTAATCCCAATGTGACTTTAGGGCCAGCAGAAATAGATGTCCGTATTACTTCCATGGTATCTGTTATAGCTTGTTCTGTCCAATTTTAAAATGGTGGTATATTGTTCCTGTAACTTCTGTTCAACTTCATATTTTGTTTGGTGTTAGACAGTTAGGGTGTTGTTTGTTATTTGGTTTTTCGGAGCATTAGCAACTAAGGCCATATTGCTCCGGAGATATGCAGTGGTCATTCCCTGACCTTTCCGCATCCTCCGTATTTGGAGGTCATGGGCTCGAACCCGGTCTAATCAAGAAGCGTGTGCTACGCACTGCTGCTCCTGCCCACCTGGCTAGGGAGGCCCCTGTTAGGGTGTTGCCGTTTTTTCGTTGACAAATTTCATCCAGGATACTCTTTGATCAGCTCTTCTGATATATATCTTGGTTTTGTTATTGTTTTTTTTTTTTTTTTTTTTAGATATGAGCTTATCTCTAGTAGGAAGTATAGGGAAGATGTACCAAGTTTTTTCTTTCTTGCTTGCTTTGCTTTCGAACAGTCTCATTTTGGCAAAATTTGAGATGAATGGGGAGATGAATTTTGCACTGTTGTGCAAAACTTAAGGACCAGTCGGGTTTTCACCTGTAGCTTCTCATAGGAGTGGCCTGGATATGGGAAAAGCATACCAAAGGAACCTCCTGAGGTACAGAAATGATGAAGGAAACACCGACACAACTGAAACAAAACGGTACAAAGGGACTTTATTCAAAAATGGCAACATGGCACTGGCTGCCGTGATACATGCATCACTGCCAAAGATGGAAAAAAAGGGAAGAGGCGGTCCTCAGTAGGAGATATGGCCACCCCTAATGTCGATGCAGGCTTTACAACGCCTGTCCATACTTAGAACAATGTTGTTAAGTTCTTGGGGTAACTTCGTCCATTCCTCTGTCAGCACCATCGTCAGCTGGTGAACATTTTCTGGTGGATGTGCCGCTAGGCGTCTCCCCAGTGCGTCCCATATGTGTTCGATGTGATTTAGATTGAAGGAACGGGCAGGCCAATCCATACGAACAATGTCCTCACTTTCCAAACGCATATCAACAGCTGCAGTGCGATGGGGTGTGGCGTTATCATCCATAAACACGAATTCGGGGCCAATGGCACCTCGGCACAGATGCACATGGAGAAAGATTACCTCATTACAGTAGCGTGCACCGGTTAGAGTACCGCCTTCCAGTATCTGGAGTTGTTTACATCCATCCAAGATAACGCCTTCCCAGACGAGAACACCTCGACCGCCACATCGATCCCTTTCAGTGATGTTTGCGGGGTGATACCGTGTGCCAACCTCTCGCCAGATCAGCTGACGTCCAGAATCGCTGCTGAGACTGAATCTACTCTCTTCAGTAAAGAGTACGTTACCCCATTGTGCTGCTGTCCAGTCCTTGTATCCGATGGGCAGGTGGAGAGACAGCGTACTGGCCGTCGGGCAAACAGTCCACCTTTGTGGAGTCGCCTGGCCACAGTAAACCGCGATATCCTGCGGTTTACTGTGCAGCTGGTTTGCAATGGATCCCGCTGTCTGGTGTCGGTCCATCTTGGTCTGTAAGAGTATATAGCGTTGGGCGTTGTTTTTCAGGGACGACCACCACTGGTCCTTCGAACAGCTGTACCTGTCGTTCTGAAGGCCGACCACTCACGTGAGACGATGCTGTGGGCGATACCGAACTCTGCAGCCACACTCCTCTTACTTCGACCTTCCCAATTATTCGACTCTGGGTAAAGTCATCCAGATGTTGTCTACTGGATATTTCGTTGTCTGTAGCACTGTATGAAACCAATCGAACGCCTGTAACAATCGTGCTCACTATTCGGTCATTTGCACATAACTGCTGCTTTTATCGTTTACATGAGCCCTCTCATCACGATTCAAATTTTTGCGTGTACCAGCTTTCTACTGAACGGCCACAGTTATGCAAATCGCCACAGGCTGTTTCGTTTGATTTTGTGGTTGTAACCTTTAGAAATAGTGTGGGTTCTTAAGTTTTGCACGCCAGTGTATTTTCTGTGACATGTGGTAGCAGCGCTAACGTTTCTTGTTGAATAATCTGAGTGTCGGATCTTTCTAGGTGTCTTTTCCCGTTAGCTTTGTCTATAATTTTAAACCTAGATTTCTACAGGGTTGGTATGTCTTTTCATCAAGTTAATGATGACTGAACAGTGGTGACTATTCACGGTATTGTTATGTACTGACCAGCTAAGTACAGGATATAATGTAGGAGAGTACATAGCCGATCAATTTCTGAATGCAGGTGCATATATGTATGTGTTCCGTGGTTTAGTGTAGTGAGGTCTGTCTGTTCAATCCACTTTCTTTAATCTGTTGACCTCTGATTACTATCCATGTTTCCCCATAACGGGGAGGGGGTTTCAGTTTAAATCTCCGAGTATGCAAAATGGAAAGTCAAGTGACTTAGGAAATGAAACTTAAACTACCTTTGAAAGATATTTGTCTGCTGGCAAGCAAAATGCTGCAACTGCTATAAGCAGTCAACTGCTTATGCCTACTTCAATTACTTCACGGATTGTGTTTATTAAGACTGGTTAGAAAGATATGCGTAATCTCGCAAGTACTGAACTCCACTGCTGAGTATGCTGTCTGCTATTAGCACTATCCAATATAAGATCCAAATCTTTATTAAAACAGAATCTGAAGATTTGGATAAGCTTATTGCAAAGATAAGCACAAAGGAGTGCAATGAGGTCTTTAATGTCTTCTACACCAAGCGGCCACTTTATCAGGTACAACTGCTCTTTTCATGAAATGGCGCTCCTTCAGTTACAGGATCGCGTTCAAACCAAGCGGTATAACGTAGTTGGAGAGATGAGTAGAATGCTGTGCGCGCGAATGGGCAAAGCGAATGATTAAAGTGGCTTTGAACAATATGTGATCAGCTCGGAAACCAATTGTGCTGGAGCCTTCTCGTCCAGAGTGTATCGAGATTGGTGCAATTGCTAGTCAGCGGCAGACTTGTGATCGGAAACAGCTCGTTGATGTGAGAGGCCAACAAGACTTGTGCAGTGTAACAGAAAGGATACGGTTAGCCGAATAGCAACACTGTAGAACATTGATAACCAAAGGGGTATTTCAGAAAGCACAATCGACCTTGTAATGGATGGGGACTGCAGTTTTAGTTTTACTGACATGGGTCCCAATCCCTTCCAGTACTCTAGGTATACTAAAACTTTTCAGGCTACGTTTCGAATATTCTCCTTCTCCGCGAAATGGGGCAAGGCGCTAATGGTTCTTCCAAAATAACGCAACATATAGACACCTCCAACGGCAATAAGGTATTAAATGTAAGGGGGGAAAATTGCAGGCGTTTGAAATGCAACACAGTGCGGTAATCACCTACTTTCTGTTCTAGATATTTGGAAACGTTACTAGGAATAAACTAAAAATATCGAAAGTTAAGATAGATATTAAAAAGTTAAGTCAGCATGTGTGTGCATGCTTTATTTTTGAAAGCCCTTTAAAAAAAAAAAAAATCCATTTTTTAAACTCTTACACGCTGATCAGCCATTTTTCCCTAGCCTGATAAAGCCACCTTAAAAAGGACTGATGGACAGGCTCTCTGTAGTTAAATGGTCTCGTACGGCCACAGGAACTACAAATAGAAAATTTGCTTATTTACTTTTTAAAAAAAATGGTCCGTTCACAAATGGCGCGACCACACAGGTCAAAAGTGTGTATATCTAGCCCAGTGGTTTTCAACAGTTGTACCGCAACAACATTCCAGGGGTGCCACAGATTTTCCTTCGTGATATTAAGCGTAGACAGGGGAGTCAAATAACGTGAAGGGATGGAGAGGGGACGATTATTATCTGTTTATTTCTGTTTCGAAACACCCATAAACAGCATGTAGCTAGAGGGTGTGGTTACATTATTTCAGTATTTACAAGCATATTTACATGAACTTATTTACAAATTTGGAGATGAAAAAACACAGAGCATGTGGTTAATAAATTAATTAAGTAGTTTTAATTAATTACTAAATAATTGATGAAAGTTAAATATTATTATATAAATTAGTGTTCTTATTATATTTGTACCTGCCGCTACACATTATCAAAGATTTCTGTCATATACATTTTGTCAGTACATATTTTCTCTGGATCTATGTTTAAATTATTAAATAGCTTAACAGTATTTGCTGGGAAGAATCTCCCCAGAGAGTCCAACTGAGTCAATTCGCACTTGAGACTTGATTCTTCCCTATTTATTCTCGGTCGTATCATCCGAGGGCGAGTGATCACATTTCCCATTTTGGCGCATTTATTCTCTCCGTTAGTAGCTTTGCCAGAGTTAAGATGTTTCTAGTTATGGTGATATACATCCAGGGTGTGATGTCAAGATTGGCATACAAGACCGCTCTTGAAATGGTAAACGGTTACGGCGATCCTATTTAGCCATCTCAGGAGCCAGTATTCTACTCCTAAGAAAGGCTTGATGTTGTTCTCGAGGGCAGATGACCAGATAGTCGATGCGTACAACGGAATCGGTGTAACGCATTTAATGATGTATTGAATCATAAGATGAGGGCTTCGGACACAGGTCAGTTCTTGTCTAGTGCTCCAGAGTGTTGCGTATGTCTTTTTTCTAATGTGTTCTTAGTGAGGTATGAAGTTTAATCCTTCATCCCACTTAAGCCCAAGGTCGACACGTGCGGGGGATTTTTGGACTCTGGTATTGTTCACAAAGATCGTAATTTCGTTTTTCTTCTTTTTGTTGGTGTAGGTCCTTTGGGCAGTTTTCTTTTCATTAGGTTTCAGGCCAATGTAGTGTAGATATTCTGCTAGCTTCCTGATTGTCTTGTTTGCTTCCTCGGATAGATGAAGTGCAGTTTCTTTTTCTTTAGAATTAACAAACAATTTCAAATCGTCTCCATATGTAATGAATTGTTCACTCTTTTGAGCTAAAAATGGTGCTGGTGCTATTGCGAAGAAGGTGGCGGATAATACGCCCCTTGGGGTACTCCCCTGGAGATACAATAAGTTGCTGTTTGTTTCCCGTTTATTGCGATAATGTCTTTCTTGAAGAGCGTTAGTCAGAACAGTGAAATGAACAATGAGGAAATACTCCTTGAGGTTTACTGTCATAGCTGGAAGGGATACAGATGTTGTCAAAGGCTGCTGCTACATCCAGGAAAACGATGTCCAACTGTTGTTTATCATTTAATGCCAGCTGTATCCGTAGTAGAGTCTCCATTAAGTTTGTAATAGTCGACCTTCAAAGAAGCACAGAATGCAAGTATTCTGGCCTGTCCCCAAAGCAGTGCTGATTTACGGTGTTCAGGATTGCTTTCTCAAATATTTTTTGCAGAGAGCATCCGATTGCAATGGGCCTGAAATCTTTACTGGTTTTAGGATTATTTATTTTTGGAACTGGTTTTACATAATATCTCTTCCATGCTTTCGGGATAACCCCCTCACTTCGTATCGTTGGAAGAGGTGGTGGAGCGAGTCGATTATGTAAGCACTACTTATTTTTACCATGAATAGCGGGAACTGGTTCGGCCCGAACGTTGCTTTACTGGGGAGCGAGTTAATAGCTTCCTTTAAGTTTTCACTGGTGATATTAATTTCAGGTAATATGTTTCTTGCTCTAATTTGGTTAGTGTCAGTGGTATCCATCAGTTTTTTAATCATTTTGTGCATCTCGCGGATGTTTTCCTCAAAGTTTTTTTGCTTTTCATTGAGAGGCTTTCCGAATGCGACTTCTGTCCACTCTCTAAAAAGCTGGTCCGTCATTTCTTTTGTTATTTTTCTTGCTTACTATTCTCTTTCCTTTTTTAGTTTTTCCTTCATAACCTCAAAGTATGCTTGTCTTTTCAATCGAATGAACTTTGCCCTTTCGCATTTGTACATAGTCCGATCGGGCGGGTCCCAAGTTCTTTTCCACTTTCGGTAGAGCATTTGCTTCTTTTTAAACATAACTTCAACTTATGGAGTGAACGAAGAGTTCGCTCTATCGGAGTTTTTTAATACTTTCGCTGCTCCTAAACACGCAATACGCATGAGTAACCGCGAAATCTCGTCTACATTTTCTTCAGTGGACATTTTATATAGACTTTGAAAGTTATATTACGCTAAGCAATGCAAGATTCCTCTTTACGAAATCTCTCACCAAAAGTATTCTCCGCCCATTCGATGAAGAGGCTCTCATCCTTCTGAATGTCCCTTGGTGCTTTGCAAATGGCCGCTTAGAGCACACTAATTTATTAGCTATATATCTATTGTTCGCATGTCATTTTTGCTTCAGGAAAAATGCACGTTTCTTTTTAAAGTTAATAAAATCATGTGTGGTTCCAGAACTCTTCCATTTTCTGAAGGCACGCTACTTATCTAGGAAGGCCGGCTTCAGGTACTCTTGAGAACCATGGTTTTGTCCATTTGGAAATTCTGATGGTTTTTGAAGCTCAATGAAGAACTAAATCAACTTTTGTAACGGATGTGCACAGGCGATGTTAGGTTTTTTTGTTTTTTTTTTTCCTGGCTGATGCTTTGTAAGCTTGCTATCTAGCATCTACCACTGCTAATACTGCAGATTGCATATCGTAATTGGCTTGTTTCTAATTCTTCAGTTTCATTTTCTGCCTACACCAAAGCTCGCAACAATTGTAAAGCAGTTATTAATCTGTCCAAACTAGAGTTTGAACAGGCTAAGAGTAGAAAACTTGCTTCTTGCGCTAATGGTAGCCGAGCATTCTGGTCTCTTGCCAAAGCTATTGGCCGCAACTTTTGCCTATCTCTGCTCCCACTTCTGTCCAAACCAGATGGTTCTATTGTCACTTCAGCCAAGGATAAAGCGGACCAGCTAGCATCCCATTTTTCTTCCAACTCATGTATTAATGATCTTAGTAGAACACCTCCCACCATTCCCAACACGCTGCATTCAATGTCTCCTGTGGTCTTCCGTCAAAAGGATGTCAGAAGGATTTTGACGAATCTTGATGCTAAGAAAGCTACAGGCCCCGATGGTATTTCTCCACTTGTTCTCAAAACCTGTGCTCCTGAACTTACTCCTATTCTTTGCCGCCTTTTTTCACTTTATTATTCCAAAGGTGTTTTTCCTTCTGCTTGGAAATTTGCTCATATCCAGCCAGTTCCTAAAAAGGGTGACAAATCCCTCACATTAATTATCGTCCCACTGCAATTACTTCTACTCTTTCTAAAGTAATGGAGAAATCAATTAACCGCCAACTCTTAAACTACCTAGAAACCTTCTGTCTGATCAACGATCGCCGGTATGGATTCCGTCAGTGTCGATCCACTGGTGATATTCTGGCTTATGTTACCCATTTATGGACTAATTCAATGGAAAGGTTCGGTGAAACACAAGTAGTTGCTCTTGACATCTCAAAGGCTTTCGATCGTGTTTGGCATAAAGGTCTTCTAAACAGGCTTCCATCTTATGGTTTGCCAACTGTTTTTAGTAATTTGTTATCCAGTTTTCTTTCTGATCGCTCACTGAAGGTGATGGTAGATGGCTCCCTGTCTTCTAACTTCTCCACTAATGCCGGTGTGCCCCCAAGGTCCAGTTCTTTCCCTCTTGTATATTAATGACCTTCTTCCATTGACTGGAAATCCTATCCATAGTTTTGCCGATGATAGCACATTGCATTCCACTTTCCATTTTGAGAAACCTTGCCCTGCTCAATCAGCTTCAACTTCTCGAAAACCTGCTAGCAATTCCTTAAATGTCGATCTTCAGGTAATTCACCAGTGGGGAAAAGACAACTTAGTTGATTTTAACCCTTCTAAAACTCAGTCTTGTTTTATATCTCGCAAAAATGATTCTTCTGCTCCTATGCTTATCTTTAGTGACACTCCGATTTCTGGGCAAGTTGATATATCTCTTTTGGGGATTAGCCTGTCTTGTAATCTCTCTTGGCATAAGCACATTACAAATATTGCTTCCTCTGCATCTAAAAAAACTTGGTTTTCTCTTTCGCTCTCGGCGTTACTTTTCTTCCTAACAGCCAACTGTGTACAAATCGCAAATTCGCCCTACCGTGGAATATTTTTCCCCACATCTGGGGCGGAGCCCCCAAAACCTCTCTCAGGCTTCTTCATTCCATTCAGAAGAGAGCAGTTAGGTTAATTAATGACTCATCTCAAACAGAGTCTCTCCACTAGCTTTCTCATAGATGTACTGTTTCTGCTGCATGCCTCTTCTACAGATACTTCCATGGGCACTGTTCTTCTGAATTAGCTTCTATAATTCCCACTCTCTCTTTCAAAACAGTCCGAACACGTGCCGCCACCAGCCAACAATCATTTACTGTCCAACTCCAAACTCACAGAACCAACTTTTCATCTTTCTCGTTAAATTGCTGTTTTCTGGAACAACCTTCCTTCATACGTATTTCCTGAAAATTACAGTCTACAGAAGTTCAAGTCCAATGTCAACAAATATCTTCTTTCGTCTTCTCAACCTCCAACGCAAGCACGGTACTAAGTACTATAGGTTCTAATACCTTTCGTGTTTGGGGTTTACATTAAAAAAAAACCTAAAAGTCTGCTGTTATGTCTATCGTGCTGTGATGGCTTACACAGGAATATATAAATAGCTTTTATAGGAATTCCCCATTTATCGAATTTCCTTCCCAGAACAGCGATGAACAATGGGTCTGATAACCTCCGTATATGCTGATTTGAATATGTGTTGCACCAAACATAGGTTTGAAAGGGAGCGGTGATATTTTATGCGCGTAAAAAGCAGATATTCTTTAAGATCACATTCATCATTTTAATAAAGTATAAACAAGTTATTAAATACAAAAGAATTGGCGATTAAACCCATTCCTCACTCCATGTACGTCTTGCCGCCTTTTTTTTTTTTTTTTTGGCATTAAAAGCTTAATTTCACTTTCGCCAAAATTCTTTCTTTACACGCAATGTAAGTAAACTCAGCGTCTTGGACCTAATTTTTCCCATACTAATGTTGTTCATTCATTCCTCAATCCAGATAGTTAAGTTTTTCACGCTCTCCTTAACACTGCTTCTTGTACTTCATTAGCATAGGCATACGATGCAAGAGACCAAGCTTATGCAGCATCAGCCAAAATAAAAAAAAAAAAAAAAATCACACCCATTTCACCCCTACATTCGTTCCGAATGCCTGTCCAGCTCAGCCTTAAATTTAATTAGGCTATCAACTTCCACAACAAAAGATGGAAGTCTTTTCCACCAATCAACTACCCGCTGAATAAAGGCAAACTTCCGCACATCTATTCTACAACGGACTTTCCTCAATTTGAATCTGTGAGTTCTTAATCTAACCAAGAGGAAGTCTTTCCCACCAATCAACTACCCGCTGGATAAAGGCAAACTTCCGCACATCTATTCTACAACGGACTTTCCTCAATTTGAATCTGTGAGTTCTTAATCTAACCAAGAGGAAGTCTTTCCCACCAATCAACTACCCGCTGGATAAAGGCAAACTTCCGCACATCTATTCTACAACGGACTTTCCTCAATTTGAATCTGTGAGTTCTTAATCTAACCAAGAGGAAGGAAGAATCCCATCAGCATTCAGCTTGCTCAACCCATTCAAGGCCTTATACACCTCAATCAGATCACCTAGGTGTCTACTCTATGGCGTTGCAATTTGCAGAACTTAAGCCTTTCTTGATAAGAGAACTCCTTTGTTCCCCTCACCAATCTTGTTGCCCATCTTTGTACTCGTTCTAGCAAATCTACATCCTTCCTAAAATCAGGCCTTCAGACCTGTACGCAGGTCTGGAGGCCTGATTTTGGAATTCATCATTGTTAACATCAGTAGATCACTGTACAGAATTTAAAAATGCCTGAGACCCCTGTAGTCACCTTTACAAAAGCAAAAGCCCTTCCCTTTAGCCTTGATGTTAGTTACATCTTTAATTCCCACATCAGTACATTTTGATCACTGTCACCCAGTGGTTCCTTTATCTGCAAATTCTTAATGCATGAATAATCACTGCTGATAATCAGATCACGAGTAGTATTCCCTCTGATTGCCTCTCGAACATGTTGCTGTAGAAAACAGTCATTCAATAAATCCACAAAAGTCTTGCTAGCGTGCGAGTGGCCAGCCACAAGTTCCAGTCAATATCTGGAAAGTTAAAATCCCCCATTATAAGACATTCTGATTTACTGGCCCACTATTTCTCTGCACAATTGCTCATTATACTCATCAAATTCATTAGGCCTATAACACACACCTACCCTCATTTTTCCTTTCCCAGTGCTTATGTTGCACCAAACAAATCAACATTGCATTGTCTACCAACATCAATACATGCACTTCCTTAGATTTTGTGTTTCTTAACTAACAGCATAACCCCTCCTCCCTTCCTGTCCTGTCTATCCTTTCTGTACACATTGTGCTCCCCAAATTCTGCACTGCTTATTTTAGTGGCATCCACAGAAATAACATTCTGTGCAGCACTTCTAAATGTCCCTGCTTTTTGCAAGTAGATGTCATCGAAGTTTACGATATGGATAAATCTCGTGAAATGCCAAACGGCTTCCAACCTGCGAGTAATTGTCAACTTTTGCTGCAATTGGTTCTATTTTTTTTTTTTTTTTTTTTAACATTTATCTTATCTAACACTTTATAAGTTGCTACTGCAGACAGTTTATGCGCAAAAAATAAGCAGGGTATTATTTTCATGCATATCAACTTCGTTATATAATTTTATTAATAAATTAAAGTATATTCTAAATATTTTAGTGTTTTTCAATTATTCTGGAAATATTTAAATAATTGAAAGTAACGTTAAGGCTGCAATGAAATTTATAAGAAAATTGAGAAATTTTCAATAAACACACGAAGATTTAACTGCAACACGACCCAATATAAGACTATGTATAAATATAGTGCAAGCACATCAGAAATACAGCTATATCTGAATAAATCAGAATATTAGTAAAACGGCATCGTTTTAAGTTATATCTCATACTGTGAATACATTCACGAGTTGCCAGGATATTGCACTACTTCGAATAAGTAACGCTTCACCTAAGGAGAAGACTAATGTTACTTCTTCTCAGATGGTGGTATCCAGCTGACCTTTGAATTTCCCCAAGCTGTCAGCCTCTACCACCCATGTAGCTAACTTATTCCAGTAATTTATAACTTGCTAACTAAAATAAAACTTCCTGCAATCCAGTCTAAACATCTCCCCCCCATAACTTGAAATTAAGTTTCTCATATTTCATCCTTATCTTAAAGGCTAAAAACCTAATCATGGACTTTGAACATTAGCATTAGTAGAGGCATATGATGCAAGAAAGCAAGCTTATGCAGCATCAGCCAAAAAAAAAAAAAAAAAACCCTTCCACTTCACCCCTCCGTTCGTTCGAAATACCTATCCAGCTGAGCCTTAAATTTATTTAGGCTATCAACTTCCACAACAAGGGATGGAAGTCTGTTCCACCAGCCAACTACCCGCTGGCTAAAGGCAAATTTCTGCACATCTATCCTACATCTGTCTTTCCTCAATTTGAATTTATGCCCTCTCAGGTGATTATTCTGAGCAAGAGGCAGTATCCCATCATGTTTCAGTTATTTAATGAGATTTATTATGGAATGCCAATGCCTGCAAAGCATACTCAATAATGGGATTTATAGTCATAGTAAGTGAAATCTAAACTGATTCTCTTTCACAGGCCTAAGGCTTTAGTTGTAATATTATTAAGGTGAGCAGTAAATGTGCCATTAGAGGAAAACAACATCCCTAAATCAATAGCCTCCTTAATTCTGTTTATTAACTGATTATTCAGGGTATATTAAAAGTTAACCATAATTTTTACGATAACCAATAAGTAACATAACGACATTGTTCAATTTGAGTATCACTGCATTCATGTTGCTCGAGGAATTAATAGCAGATCAACCCTTTTTCAGTGTAACACTACCTTGCAATGGAATAATCTCTTTACAGATTTTCAAATTATCAGTAGATGTTACAATAATCTTGAATATCATTAAGATATACTACAAACAGTGGGGGAGACCAAAAATAGACCGTTGAGAAAACCTCCTCCTTTTAATGAAAAAAAACATGTTGAATATATTTCTCCAAATAATATTCTGCTTTGTCTGCTTATATATATATATATATATATATACACACACACACACACACACAGTATATATATACAGTATACACACACAGTATATATATAAAAAGATTATATCAAAGAAATGGTTTCCTCACTACAACAATTTGATTTAATTTAAAGCAGATAAGTTGATGTAGGATTGTACCAAATGCTTTCTATAAATCCAGGTATATTATATTAGATAATTTATACCAAAAGCACAATTAATGACTATTTTAATGAAATTAAGTTTGTCAATAACAGTAATTATTTTTAGTAGTCACAGTAAAACTAACAAATGATGCAAAGAAACGAGATTATACACTCAGCCAAAAAAAGGAGGGGAAGAAAAAAAAAAAACATGCCATCTGCTGATCTCCTCAAATAATATGTTAAATTCATCCTTATTCAAACTACCCACTTCCACAACACCAGATTAGTTTTACAACAATCAATTACTCTCTGGATGACAGAAACTCTATGCACATCTTATGTCCCCATGTGTAGAATGTCATCATCATTAAAATTTACTCCATCCATTTATAGCCATAAATATTTCAATCAAGACTCCGTTCAAGTGCCCAGTTTCTAAGCACTGCAATTTGCAATACCAAAGCCTTTTCCTTGGTAAGAGTACTCCTTTCTGCTCTTGACTACTCTGGTTGCTTTTCTATGCACCCACTTCAAATATCCATATCATTCTTAAAAAAAAAAAAAAAAAAAAAAAAAAAAAAATCAGGCTTTCAGAGTGATATGCGGTACTCAAGATGTGGCATAGCCTAACCATTGCCTCATACAATGGGATAATCAACTCATGGTACCTACTGGCAAAGCCCATGTATGTCATTAACAGAACCTCATACTGTTCTAGTGCTCTGCCTGCACTACTGAGAGAACTTACCTGAGCACACAATTTTTCATTCTCTACTACCCTGAGTATAGTACCCCACAGTTGGTATGTTACTCTGGAGTTACTGCTACTCATATGCAGTACTGCATATGAGCCCATCTCATATGAGCCCTTCTCAGCCCATCTGCCTAATTTTTCTAGATTTTGTTGCAGCAGTATATCATGATTACTGTCATTAACCACAATGCCAACCTTCTATCACCTGCAAACATGGACATTAAGTCTGATATGTCTTCATCAATCTCATTAATTAATGAAAAAATACCTCAGCGTAATTGTATAAGCAGATATGAAGTTCTCTAAGCAATGCAAACAGGCTGCTTTGACAATTAATGGAGTTTTGTTAATGATATACAGGAACTTTTCTAGCAAGATCAGGTGATTATCCTATTATACAAAGCAACGGTTAAGCCACATCTTCAGTACTGCATACAGGTCTAGAGGCATCATTTTAGGAAGGATATAGATCTTCTGGAACAGGTGCAGAGAAAGACACCGAGATTGGTGAAGGGAACAAATGGGTGGTATTTCTAAAAAATAAAGACCTGTAAAATGCAGCATCTTAAGCCTATGCACCTACAAGGAGATCTGATTGAGCTTCTTAAGGCCTTGAATGGATTGAACAAGCTTACTGCTGATGGCATTCTTGCTCAGACTACACACATGAAGGAGCATAAAACTTACATCCACTGTTGTGGAAGTTAGAGTTTGAATAAATTCAAGGAAGAACTAAACAAATTATTTGAGGGAATGGAGAGGTTATGTGAATTTTTTTTTTTCATCTGATGCTTTATAAGTTGGAGAATTTGTCACTACTAATACTAAATACAGAAAACAACATTGAACCCAGCATCAAACTCTGGGGTACTCTACCAATAACAGTAGTCCAAGAAGAGCAATATCCACTAATAATCACTCTTTGTCTTCTACCACTCAACCATCCCTTATATGTAGCAATAACTGTGCCTAATGTCAGTGCTCAAATTGTGTACAGCAGTCTTATGTGGAATAGTGTCAACAGCTTTACTGAAAGCTAAGTATACATTGTCAAAATTAATATTTGCCTCCAAGTCCATTACTGTGTCATAATAGCTAATTGTATTGGTCAGACATGAACCCGCGGTTAACAAACACATGCTGTGATTTCCGCATAATTCCATTCCTGATAAGATGATCCTGCAGTTCTTTCACCACTGAATCCATTATTTACCCTAGAACAAAAATCAATCTTACAGGTTTATAACTGCTCACCTTGCCTTTTGTGTGAATAGAAGCAGACCTCCCCTGAATCCTCTCAATTAAGCCCAAGGGTCTGGTTTTGTTTACCTCTTTTGCTGTTTCTTTTAATATAACTAGAGAAATTCCATCAGTTCCAGGTGCCTTATTTACTTTTAGCTTCAGCAATTTTTCCAGTTTGTTCCCAGTTACAATAAAATCATTTAACTCTCAGTAATAACTTGGTGTATTGCTAAAATCCTCTTTATACACGAATACAGATACAAAAAATATCTTAAGTTGTCAGCATCCTGAACAGATCACCAGTAGTCATGCTGTTCATATCTAGTGAGCCAATGTTCATCCTTTAATTCTAGTGTTAACATAAGCAAAGAAATTTGTTACTGATCTTTGCATTCGTAATCATTCTGAACATATCTAGAAGTAATCCATGATGCACATATCGAAGTTTATTAATGGTGAAGTTTGTGATTTAATTGTAAATAATGTACTCAACCTTACTTAAGGAGAATTAGAGTTGTAAATAAATCAAAAAGAACAAGAAATCTCTCTCTCTCTCTCTCTCTTTTTTTTTTTTTTTTTTTTTTTTTTATTATTATTATAAGATAGAGCAAGGGTTGCTGAACAAAAACAAAGCAATGCTTCAAAAAACTACACTTTTTTTTAGAAGCATTACTTCCAAAATTCAATTCCAGTTCAACAATATTGTTAACAGGAAAGACTGTTTCTATAGGGATGGGATAAACTTAAATAGAAAGGTTGCAAAAATATTTGCTGATGCTTTTGAGGCCGTGTTGAGTTGAAAAACAGCTCGCTTGGGGGGGGGGGGATTCACATACTAAAATATTAACAGTAGCTACAGGTGAGAGTGATTCTTGCACTGCTTCTATTGGAATGAGCAGCAGCCTGAAAAGTAAGGTGCTGGGATTAATGGGAGTCACCATGGAACAAGTAAATACATGGACTGTTTTAGGGTAACTAAGAGTAAGAACAAGTGCATGTACAATTACAGATACACCAATGCCAGGAGTATAGTAAATAAATTTGATGAATTTGAATTGCTGATCAAGACAACAAAAGTGAATATTGTTGGGATATCAGAGACGTGGTGTCACACGGATATAAGAAATGCAGAATTTGAATTTGGAGAGTACAATGTGTACAGAAAAGATGCTATTAGTTACGAAACATAAAATCTAAGGAAGTGCATTCAGTTCACATTGATAGACAGTACAATGTTGAGTCAGTATAACATAAGCATTGGGAAAGCAAAAATGAGAGGAGTGTGTTATAGGCCTAATGACTCTGATGAGTACAATGAACAAATGAACAGAGTGGGCCAGTAAATCAGAATGTCTAATAATGGGGATTTTGACTTCCCAGATATTGACTGGAACTTGTGGATTGGTCACTTGCACACTAGCAAGCCAAAAGTCACCTGCTAGTGTGCAAGTGACTTTTGTGGATTTATTGGATGATTGTTTTCTACAGCAGCATGTTCGAGAGGCAACCAGATGAAGCGATACTCTTGATCTGCTTATCAGCAGTGATCATTCATAAATAAAGAATCTTCAGATAAAATAACCACTAGATGGCAGTGATCACAGTGTACTGATGTGGGATTTACTTAAAGATGTCACTACCATCAAGTATAAAGGTTTTTGCTTTCGTAAAGGTAACTACAGTGGTCTCAGACAGTTTTTAAGTTCTATACAGTGGGACCAACTGATGATGTTACCAACAGCCAGTTCTAAATGGGAAGCATTCAAGAAATGAATTTCGGAAGCTACTCTGCCTTTCATACCAACTAAGAAATATTGTTCAAAGTTTAGGCCTAAATGGATGTCAGATGAACTAATGAGACTCATGGCAGAGAAGAAAAATGCATGGGATCCATATAGAATCAGGAAATCGTTGCTAGAATCAGGAAACACAGAAGTCTATGGTAGATATAAGCCAGTCTGTAATCAAGTCACAAAGTAGGTTAAGCAAATGAAAGCAGATTACGAGGCAAAAGATGCAAAGAAAAACAGCAAAGACTTCTTTACTTATATAAACTTTAGAAGGAAGGAGGAATAGTCAGGTTGCTCCGCTTGATATTGATGGTTCAACTGTTGATGATTCTGCTCAGGTAGCTAGCAAACTGAGTGAGTACTTTGCATCATCTACATTAACACGTGAGTAATTCTGTAGGGGATGGAGGCTAGAAGTTTATAAAAATCTAACAGAGAACTAAATGATTTTGTAATAACTGAGAGCAAAGTGGAGGAGAAATTGTTGAAGTCAAACATAAGAAAGGCACCTGGGGTGGATGGGATCTATCCAGGTATATTAAGGAAGGCAGCAAGGGAAGTAAGCAAACCCTTTGCCATAATAATTATAAGAGCATCCTTGGACTCAGGATAGGCACCCACTGACTGGAGGTATGCAAATATATCTCCAATTCACAATTGGAAATATATTTGCATATATCTATTCTGTTGAAAATAATGGAATCATAGGTTAAAGAAGCACTGCAGGATCATCTACTCAAGACTAGTAATACTTCAGACACAGCATGGGTTTTCTAGGGGGAAATCTTGTCTGATCAATTTGATTGGATACTATGATGTGGTCACAAAGGAACTAGATGCAAAAAATAATTTTGATATCATATACTTGGATCTTAGGAAGACTTTTCACTTAATGCCATACTGGCATTAAGTGAATTAATGGATAAAAGGATGGTTGAATGGGAGAAAACAGAGTGGTAATCAATGGACACTGCTCTTCATGGACTAATGTTATTAGTGGTGTCCCCCCAGGGCTCGGTTTTGGGACCATTGTTGTTTTGTATATTTATCAATGATATTGATGAAGGTATATCAGGCTTAATGTCAAAGTTTGCAGCTGAAATGAAGGCTGGCAGGGTTGTTAATGACAGTACTCTACTGCAAGAGGATCTAGAAAAGTTGGGCAGATGGGATGAGAACTGGCAACTGAATTTTAACATTGACAGATGTAAAGTACTGCATATGGGTAGCAGTAACATCCAAAGAAATGTACCAACTGTGTGGTACTACTCTTAGGCTGGTAGAAAATGAAAGAGACCTGGATGTAATCGTGCAGTCAGATATGAAGTTTTATGAGCAGTGCAGACAGGATGACCAAGCAGGTCATGGGGTCTTGCCAATGATATACAGGAATTTTGCTAATAAGGAAAAGAAGGTCATTATGGCTTTGTATAAGGCAATGGTCAGGCCACACCTTGAGTACTGCATACAGGTATGGAGGCCTCATTTTAGGAAGGATGTACAGTTGCTAGAATGAGTACAAAGAAGGACTACAAAATTGGTGAGGGGAAAGAAGGGGTCCTCTAACCAAGAAAAAGAAAGGCTTAATTTCTGCCTTTTAGTGTCTGGAGACTAGGCACCTGTAAGGTGATCTAATTGAAGTGTATAAGGCCTTGAATGGTTTGAGTAGGGTCAATGCTGATGGGATTCTTCCTCTTGCTCAGATCATGAACCCGAGAGGGCACAAACTCAAATTGAGGAAAGAAAGTTGTAGAATACATGTGCATAAATGTGCCTTTACCAGTGAGTGGTTGATTTCATCTGTCATTGTGGAATTTGATAGCTTAAATAAATTCAAGGAAGAACTGGACAAACTTTTAGAGCTAATGGATGGGTGAAATGGAATTTTTTTTTTTTTTGGCTGATGCTGTATAAGCTTGCTTTCTTGCATCATATGCTTCTACTAATTTCCCCTTAATTATACTTGGAAGAGTTAAGGGTGAATTTAAGGTATCACATAGAATATCAGAATTAAAGTGTGTCAAAAGATCATAACAAAACGATGGGATTTTATTCATAACCAAATTCTCTTCATGTTCACAATCATATAGTTGAGAATATTTTTGAATATTTTTGTTGATAAGCTGCTCACAACACTCTTATTAGGATATTAATTAAGCTCTAATGACACTGAGATAGCAAGAGGCCAAGCAAAATTTTGCAGGTTGGCCACAAAACAGTGTATTCAACCATGTAATTCCTTAATTAAATATTTGATATATTTAATTCTGTTTAATGTCAAAAATCTTATCCTTGTCTAATGGTATATAATATACCCTTATCGATGTAAAACTCAAAAGGTAAGATTGCGGACAAACATATTCAAGAAGGTTATTATTATATAACGGATTTTCACTAGACTAGTTTTATGTAATTATTAAGCATAGTTGAGTTTTCTGGTTCTGCCATGTATATTTTATTAATAATAAACAAACAAATACCATTACCGAAAAGAATAAATAAATAAATATATATATTTATATAAAATAAATAAATATATTTATTTATATAAAATAAATAAATATATTTATTTATATAAAATAAATAAATATATTTATAGTCCAACCCAGAAGCCTATGCCCATTAAAAATCAAACGATATTCACCTCAAAGTACTTTTTAAAATTAAGCTCAAACCATTCTGGTGTCCAAAACGGTCTACGATCGGTTTGCCCCAGCGGCTCACATCTCGTGAGTATGGGCCTGGCACACCCAGGGTCCTAAGCTGGATACCATCATTCTCTCTTTCTTGGTGGTGGTCGTAGTAGTAGTAGTAGTGGTAGTGGTGGTGGTGGTGGCATGTGATGCAAGAAAGCAAAGTGTATGAGCTTATGTAGCATCAGCCAAAAAAAATATATATATATATATCACCCCATTCCCACCAAATGCCTGTCCAGTTCCTCCTTAAATTTATTCAACCTATCAACTTCCACAACAACAGATGGAAGTTTGTTCCAGCGATTAACCACCAGCTGGCTAAAGGCAAATTTCCGCGCATCTATTCTACATCTGTCTTTTCTTAATTTGAATTTATGTCCCCTTAGGTTCGTAATCTGAACAAGTGGAAGGATCCCATCAGAATTCAGCGTGCTCAACCCATTCAAGGCCTTATACACCTCAATCAGATCACCGCGCAGGTGCCTAGTCTCCAGCCACTGCAAATTGCAGAACTTAAGCCTCTCTTGGTAAGAGAATCCCTTCATTCCCCTCACCAATCTTGGTGATTCCCTTCTATTTCTCTTTCTGTCTGGGGTAACTGAAATTTTTTTTTGGCTAGTGCAGAAAAGCCTCAGGCTTCCTTGCACCATAAGGCTAATAATAATTACCGATCAGACATTCGAGTACATGCGCAATTAAAATGAAAATTACGAACGTAATAACGCAAATATCACACAGCAACGAAAATTGATGTATAATGTTTGCGTACGTTGGATGAACTTTGGATAAAAATACATTTAATATTGTGTTAAGCTACAAAATATTGGCGCTCTAATTCATGTTTTCAAATTAGAGCAGCGTATATTCCCATCAGCAGGGCTAACAAATGAAAAAAGTGAGTCAAGAATTGCTATTTTATGTACGTGTCAGCGTTTATCTACTGTGCAAAAAATTCATCAAATATAATATTCAAAATAAGAAAAGAAAAAAGTTTACCAGTATTCAGGTTGATCAAAATAAAAATCGAAGCACAGCACAGCGTACAACAAATATAGTTTTAATTCGCAAATCAATCGACATACGGTTTGACGTTGTCACGTGACCAGAAAACTTAGCACCCAGAGGGCAGTAATACCATACATGCAAGACAAAATTACTGCAGCAAAGAGATATATTCACTTGCATAAGTAAATAAATTTTCTGTCATAATTAATCGAACACCTATGTCAGAAAGTATGCTCCACTTTAGGAGAATGCAACGGCATTTGTAATCGGTAGCCATTTTCTGGAGGTTAATTGCAAGACGCAGCAGTACTTGGGCAAGTAGGAAACGATTACAAAGTTTCAGGCAGTTATATTTCAGGAAGGGTCAGTCCCTAAAGATGGCAGAGGATTGTGCCACTGACAGAAATCCCAAACATTTTTATCGAAATCATTTAAACGCCTGATGTCAATTAACTTTGGGAAGTTATATTATTGTTATATTGGGAAGTTATTTTTAATATTATTATAAAAAATCAGTATTACATCTGACTTCTTAGCTAAAAATAATAAATGCCAATCTACGTGTTAGAACCTTCGGACTACTTACCAGAAATGAAACCCAACGATTCTGCTATCACTGCACTAGTTACATGATACGATATTCGAGCCAATTCCGATGCAAAAGTCCTGCGAATATTAAATTGTAACCTGGAAAATCTAAACTTATAATTAAGCTATCGAATGTGAGTAGGACTATAAAACTATTTGCTAATTCTTTTTTTTTTTTTCTTGCTATTGTATCGCCCCCTGCATACTAATCGTATGTACTAATCCGCAAAGAAAAGCTGGGAAAAAAAAAAAAAAAATCATCAAAAGTTACAGAATCCATCGAACGCTTTAGTTGTTGTCTTTGCTTTCTTAAAAAAAGTATATTACGCGTCGTTCTGAAAACTGATGAGAATTAAATTAGAAAATTGACCGTGGGCAAAGTTAACAGAAAACTGAGAGCGCTTCAAACTTGCTTCTGAGTTGTAATGAATGTCTCTTGGATAAGAAACATCTGAGTTGGGCATTAGAGGCGAAAATGCTTAGAACGATCTATCACAGACGGCGTGCAAGAACGGCACAGAAAGTTTACCCTTATTTAGTTAAGAAAGATTCATTTATTTAATATCTCATTCTGGGAGAGTAGGACGACAGAAGCCTGTAACAATGAGGGAGCCAACTGCAGACAGGAAACCCCTCCCCCACCCCAACATACACGCATTGTCATCTTCACGTAAGCGCCTCTTGCGACGATGCCATGCGTGACCCGAAACCCAAACCACTTTATTATTGTATTGGAAATAAATTGAACCGATAAGGGCAGGTCCCTCTGACAGGAATGCCAATCCAATCAGATTTATGTAGCCAGAATGACGCCTTCGTGTCACGGCGAAGTCTTCAAGCCTGCTCGTGCTTTATGACGCTGCCAAAAATCAATAGCCAACCTGGTCATGAATTTTGCACTGCGTCGCTCGGCCCCGCAGTTAATAAAGGGTGCACGCCAGTCAGAATTATGACTCGGTGAATAGCAGTTCGCTACAATTGGGCATCAGGGACAGCAACACGGCCTTATCGACGGGCAGGAGAAAACAGCTGACAAAGAAGCGAGTCAGCACAATTTCCTCCTCGAGATGTCCGCACTACACAAGTGATGGCTGCACGCCATTGACTAATCCTCCACGTTGATGCACGGATTCATTTGCTTGTAATGGCGACAGTGCACGAAAGGTCGACGTCAGGAAAGTGTCGGCAATGAAGCGGCGAAAAGCGAACACAAAAGCGAAGTCGAAGAAAGACGATGTCAGTCTTTATTATCGACTGCTTGCTCGTGTCTCTGTCTGCTGAAGACTGCAACGAAATCCTGTGGCGAAACCAGAAGACATTTTTGGTGGTTTGCCCATATAAAATCTTCTCGCGCCAACGCTTTCTGATTTAAATTTCGCAGAGTTGGTAGTCTTTTTTTCTCAGAAAAATTCGTGTATTTCATTCCACAAAAACAAGCAGACTGACTTCACTTGTCTTAGAGCAAAACATAATACATTAGATTTAATTTGTACCTTGATCACTTCGCCATTCTTTAGTAGACGGTGGCGACACATTTATGACAAACAGAGAAACAGTTTAATACATTTAAAAAGAAACAAAGCAGGCTCACGAAAACAAAATAAATTCAGTGCATCCAGGCTAATTGAAATTAGCGTAACTTCGCTATTTTTAGTCTCAACAAACTCCTATTTTGAAAGAAGTCTTTTATTAGAGAACAGGGCAGAAGAAAATAAACAGGTTACTTTTTTTTCCTTTTTTTATTCATCGCTTTTAAAGGCGGTGCTTTCATTTTCGTCCCAAATAAATACCCGTTGATTTAATGAGACATTCGAGACGCCTTCGCCGATGCTGGGTGTTCCAACGTAGTGCTTAAATATCGCGATTACTACGCACGTGCAAGTACAGTATACTTTTACTCCTCAACGAACTAAGTGCGACGTCTTAAAAGCAGCAACTGATAGCTTTGCTTCCCCACACCACAAAAAAAAAAAAAAAAAAACTGGAGGAAGTGAAGAGAAGGGAATGACTAGAAGAAGATGGAATGTAAAATGCAATGGATTTCCACGATTGCCCAAACTGGTAATTGGAAAAATTATCATAGATTTGAATTACTTGATTAAGGGCGAGTATTCCTGCATAAAGCAAAAGATAATTTATATTCGATACTAATATTTGAAATTGCACTCATAAATTTTGAAGATTTACTTTTCATTTAAGTGTAAAGTTTTATCTGGAAGGAAATATTGTGCAACCGAAGTATAAATGAAGCTACACAAGGCAAAGGTTTCATTTACATAACCTAAAGGAAAACGATATCTTGCGGCGTCCTGTCATTTACAGAGGTAGGTCGAAACGTTATGTCCCTGTTTTATATTCTAAAGCTGTGCATATGACAGCTTGGTCTGAGAAGAATTGACATTAATGCATTTGTCCACTCAGAATTCCGCCTCGGATCACTGCGGGACGAACTGGAAAATTAATGGAAGGTAATATCACTTGAAACTGTTCTACTGGGGAATATTTCCTTCAATACTTGGTTGGTCTTAAATTGCTGGAATGTTCTCTATGAAGACTGTAAGCTGAGCTATGGGCCGATGAAGACCGGTCTTCAAATTGAAACCTGATCTCTAAATCGTTGCTTTTCCATTTAGTGGCAAACTATTTTTGTCAGCCAAAAAATACCGTAGAATTCTTGCCTGAGGTTGAACAATTAGCATTATCAATGGCAAATGATGCAAGAAAGCAAGCTAATATAGCATCAGCTAAAAAAAATAATAATAAATAAATATACTGGTGTGCAAAACTATTTCTAAAGGTTACAACCACAAAAACTTTACTTAAGGTACTATTTACTGATGGGAGTAGATTCAGTCTCAGCAGCGATTTTGGACGTCAGCTAATCTGGCGAGAGGTTGGCAAAGGGTATCACCCCGCAAACATCACTGCAAGGGATCGAAATGGCGGTCGAGGTGTTCTCGTCTGGGGAGACATTATCTTGAATGGACGTACACAACTCCAGATACTGGAAGGCGATATTGTAACCGGTGCACGCTACTGTACTGAGGTAATCCTTCCCCAATGCGTCTGTTTCGAGGTGCCATTGGCCCCGAGTTCGTGTTTATGGATGATAACGTCACATCCCATCGCACTGCAACTGTTGATATGCTTTTGGAAAGTGAGGACATTGTTTGTATGCCTACCCGTTCCATCGATCTAAATCCCATTTAACACATATGGGACGCTCTGGAGAGACGCCTACCGACACGTCCACACCCACCAGAAAATGTCCACCTGAAGATGGCGCTAACAGAAGAATGGACGATGTTACCCGAAGAACCTATTACCAACATTGTTCTAAGTATGGACAGGCAGTGCAAAGCCTGCATCGACATTAGAGGTGGCCATATCTCCCACTGAGGACCACCTCTTCCCTTTCTTCCATCTTTGGCAGTGATGCATCTGTATCATGGCAGCCAGTGCTACGTTGCCATTTTTGAATAAAGTCCCTCTGTACCATGTCTGTGTTGTTTCCTTCATCATTTCTGTACCTCACGAGATTCCTTTGGTATGCTTTTCCCATATCAAGGCCACTCCTATGAGAAGCTACAGGTGAAAACCTGACTGGTCCTTAAATTTTTCACACCAGTGTAATAGCACCTCCCATTTCACCTATTCATTCCCTCCAATAGCTTGTCTAGTTCTTTCTTGGATTTATTTAAACTATCAACTTCCACAACAACAGATGAAAGTTTGGTACAGCAATCAACCACCCGTTGGCTAAAGGCAAATTTCCGCACATCTATTCTGCAACCATCGTTCCTCAATTTGAATTTATGCCCCCTCAGGTTTTTGTTTTTGTATGGGCGGCTCCTAGAAGAAAAGTTCATCTCCGCAGGTTTGTAATCTGAGCAAGAGGAAGAATCCCATCAGCACCGAGTCTGCTCAAACCATTCAAAGCCTTGTACACCTCAATCAGATAACCTCGCAGGTGCTTAGTTTCCAGACGCTGAAATTTACAGAACTGAAGCCTTTCTTTTAAGAGAATCCCTTTTTCCGCTCACCAATCTCGTTGCCTTTCTCTGTTCCACATCCTTCTTAAAATGTGGCTTCCGAACCTGTACGCAGTACTCCAGATGTGGCTTGACCATTCAGTGCCTTAAACAATGTGATAATCACCTCCTTATCAATGCTGGCAAAACCCCTGTATTTCATTGAAAAACCGCATGAGCTGTCCTCTTTTCTTTTTTTTTTTTTTTTTTTTTTTTTGGTAGTTGTTGGCGCATCGGCTTCTGTGGCCATAATGCACCTCCCAAGGTTTTTTACAGTACTTTGATCCAAGCCAGAGGCGGGATTCGAACCCGCGATCTTTGGATTGCCAGGCAGGCACTTTACCCACCCGGCTAGCCCGCTCGGCAATGAGCTGTCCTGGCGCCTAATTCAACCACGGTATGAAGCAATTCCTCAACTTTAGTTCGAACGCGAATGAAACCCAGGACAACTAAATTAAACGAGTGTAAACATCTTGGCTAATAATTCTGTGCAAAAATATGCCGCCTTGAAAGCAAATCTGATTGTGAGTTCACCCACAATTTGACAATGTCGCTATCCCGCAACATTATCAAATGACTTAAGTCATTTTTTTTGAAAGATTTACTTAGCTTTTTTAGGCCACAGCTTTCGGTATCGCTGCAGTTCATAGAAAAAGGAGTTCCTTTACATTTAACCCAAACGCCTTCATCAAAACACTAACATTAAAGCTAGCGAATTCGTTCAGCAGCGGTGCTTCTCGTATATTATCCACTCTTGTGGATGATATGGGAGAAGGAATTAATCGTGGGCTTTGTTATTAAACCGTTGAAGGGCTACTCGATCTAAAGAGAGAGAGAGAGAGAGAGATCAGAAGCTATTCTTAGTATCTGGTGACGGCTAGTGGGTGATTTCATACTCTTTTGGAACTGCCAGTTATGGCGTAGAATGTTATTATTCATTATCAAGTAAAATACCATAGCGTATGCATACTTTATATATATATATATATATATATTTTTTTTTCCATTCACGTTGCTTCACTCGCATCACTAGCCTTTACAACCTGACAAAACAAAGTGTCACCAACAAACATTCCTGCGAAATGATGTCACATGCAGAATATAGCAGAACCCGAAACGAGAACTAATCGGCCAAGCGTTAGATAATTCCCCACCATCGCTAACAGTGGTCCTACACAAAATTTCCCTAAAATCAATTGAGATACTGGTGTAAACGTTGTTTGTAATGGAGAAGGGACATCCAAAGAGCTGGTGTCTATGCGCGTGTATGCGTACACAAGATAAACATAATGCGATCTGTGGTCCTGTGCCAAATGATTAATATTAATTGCGGGCTACACGACAACGCCTTGCCTGTGTCTGGATTATGTAAAAATGTTGCGTGAGTTTTACTTAAACTCGGATCGATTCTTACGGTGGTAGTTCTTATATCGAACATCTGTTACATGCGGTGGAAGGGAAAGTTATTAAATAAAAGAGACTCGAAGCCATACAAGCGCGTGCAATCCGAATAATTATTACCAACAGGTAGAGCTCACGGACCAACAGTTTATTGAAGCATTGCAGCTGAGTCAAAGTCGAATACTCCAGAAATTTAAAAAAACAGAAATGAAAAGATCCACAACTTCGCGAAATCCGTGGGTAGCAAAAGGGGAATTTCGAGTTTAAGGGTGATACGCCGAAAATGAAACCATAAAAATAGATTAAAAGAATCTGTTTTTCTAGTTTCATTAAAATATCATCAAGTGACAAAAAAAGGCAGGGTTTGTTTTGTCACACCATTACAAGGAGAGTTGGTGTATCTAGCTGCCTTCTGTAGCTAGATGTGGTCCAATTGGTAAAACATTCGTATATTTATACTGGTAGTAAGCTCATACCTCCAGTCCGATCTGAGTTTGATTTCAGTCGTTAACTGCAATTAAGAAACACTACTCTTCGGGACAGGAGGAACTTCTTTTTATGGGTATTTTTTCGTACGCAAGTTATTCGGTTTCGAATGAGTATTTAAATGTTTCTTTTTTTTTTTTTAACTCTTAAACTCGGGGTGGGGGGGGTTCATCTTTCAGAGGAAAAACTCCATGTTAGAATAATCCAAAAACCACCTCATTTACACATCTATATTATCTCCATGAACTGCATGAGTTCTCTGTTCGGTTTGCTCACGCACGATATCCTTGCGTGAGCTCTACTAACTCAACCACAGTGTGGATAAAAGCCCATAAAACTCTCTTACACCACCGATGTCATTACAACCCGGACTTTTTCCAGCCGATGTTTGACGGAGATGATGATTCCATCCATTATGCAACCGCGAGGATGTGTAAAAGCAACAGGAGAATAAGCTTAATTTACAGATAAAAGACTTGGTTGCTCAATATTCGGTTCTCCTTTTTCGAACTACAAACTCGTGACGTCTAAAATTGTTTCTTGGACCACGATGTCAAACGCATATTTTTCTTTTTGAAATAGGTGTTGAAGTATCCCGTGCATCCCCCTTCTTGTAATCGCAGAATACGTCACTTCCTGCTCGGAATTATTATCGAGACTCGCACAAATTCTATCCTTAGTACACGCATACACGGACACCCAATGTAAATCAGCCCACTTTGTTTAATTTTTAAGGCCGAACTACGAGGTTCAGCGTTAATCGTTACTTTGTAATTAGTTTTCCGTGAAAGTGCCCGCACGACGACTTCCAAAGCTTTGGATTCCGCTAAGCGTGGACGGCTGGCTTTAAACAGCTTCTGCGCATCTTGTGGCGGAGAGATTTAAAAAGCTAACAGAAACTCGGCCATGCATCTCTGTCAGTACGCTCTCCCCGGTGTCTTTTAATAAGCTCGTGCATAGAGGCGGAGTGGTACGACGAGCGTTTCCTGTTTTATCGATTCGGGGAGAATCTCATGAATTTCTTATTAGAGATGACTTCGTAAACACTCTTTCATTTCGCTTGCAAACGGATGTAGTAAAGTCTTCAGGTGCACGCCGCGGGATGTCGGATCAAGCGGGTGCTAGTTTCATTTCTCCGCACTGGCAGACGGCCGTAAATTCGTTCCCTGTGTGCACGCATTTTGCCCGGTAAAACAGAAACAGTGAAGTCGTAAAGTTTTGCCCTCCAGCAAAGGGGGGAGCTGCAGGCTGGATCTTAATGCCAATGATGTCACAAATCTTCATCTAAAATTCCCATTAAGCACGAGCAGATAGATGCCATAAATAAGGAAGTTCAGCGCTGTGAATAAAATAAGGACAGATCCCGCTGGAGTAACATCGCGTCCCCCTTTAATCTCGCAAAGTTGTAGACTAACGAAATACACCCTCCTTTGGAAGATCGCATGGAAAGGAGGAACATTTCGCAGTTGAAGAGGTGTCCATAAACTAGGTTCCCCTCTCTCTCTCTCTCTCTCTCTGATGGTTATTGTCCAATCACGTTACTGAATATAGCTGTCGAAATGGACGCCCTATGTGAACGATGTTTCCCCATAATATTGCCATCAGAGATTCCTAGTCTTCGAAGAAGGCATTTTATCTACTCTTGTCATAAACTTAGATTAGCACTATGGATACTTGGATCCAAAGATAAGCGCCTACTTTATATTGAAACCAGATGACACAATGATAGCCCAATCAGGAGCATCGAATAGAAATAATCCTAAAGAAATTACTGATTTCAGTGAATCTATCATAAATAACAAAAAATGCTTTCAAAATGGATTTACAGCATCGATAAGATTAAGGTGTACTAAGGTCGCCTTAGTGGGCAGCACAGGTTGGTATAATCACTGTCCTCCCCACACCGGTGGAAAAGACCAGAGTTCGAATCCCGTAAAAGATGCAAGGAATTTTTATGGCCCTTTATCAGAAAGTGGCTGAGTTAATCGGTCTCAGGCGAGGGCAGTGTTTCCCCCTCCCGGAAACTCTGGTTATTTGTCCAGAAAAACAATAAATCGACTACACAATTTACAGACATATATACGGCGCAATATGGTCTAAGTTACTAATGCGCCTACAACAACTACTTCTAAAACCCTACAACAACTAACCAACAAATCTTTTATTAAGGTCAGTCTCTACAGCACAAAGATCCCACTTAAACTGATGTTAACTGGATAAAAATAGCACCAACTGCAGAAAAGCCACACACATGAGACTAATTCAAAATTCCCATATGAGCGAATAATCAAGCCAGTTCTTGAAGAATCTAAAACTGTCCAATACTGATATTAACAAAGCAATGGGGTCAGTTGTAAATAGCCTTATTCCAGAATGCAATTCGAGCATGGATAACACAAAAAATCAGTCAGCCATCTACACTGCCCCAAACAACTGAACCAGTCAATGGAACTTGAAAGTTTGAACCACAGGAATCTACAATAGTTCACACACTAAACATTTGGGAAGATAATCCTCAATGGATAATTCTTATTTCATAATAATGAAAGCCTCTCACAAACTTCTGCTTCACCGTTTGTACTGGTTCTACGATATCATTTGCTTCATCAAAAGGCAGAAAATTCTCTCCCCTCTAATGTACAGCACGTTTCCGCCCGATATGGCGGATACTAATATTGCCACACTTTGTATTTCCATGTTTTCCCCTTGTGCCCTGTCTAGTGAAAAGGCGCCGTTCGTCAAGTCTTCTTTCCATGGATTGATTATCTCATAGATGGTAATAGTACAGTATTTACTATAGGTGCAAGGAAGCCACAGGCTTCAGTTGCACTGGTTAAAAAAAAAAAAAGTGGAGAAGAAAATACAAATTATATGCTTCCCTCCTCACATGGATAGCTATCTAGTTGACCTTTGAATTTATTCAAACTGTAAGCCTCAACTACTCGTGAAGGCAACCTGTTGCATCAATTCCATCAATCAACGACTCGCTGGCTAAAAGAAAACTTCCTACAATCTAGTTTCTCTTTCCTTGTAATTTGAATTTATGCCCACGAGTTCTGGAATTCTCTATAACAGTGAAAATTTCGCCTTCGTTCATTTTAATGACCCCTCTCAGAGCCTTATAAACTTCAATCAGGTCACCTCTGAGGTGTCTGGTTACCAAGCACTGTAGCCCACATATTCGAAGTCTTTCCTCATATGGTTGCTCATTTGCCGATCTCGCCATACGAGTTTGGACCCTTTCAAGAAGCTCAATGTCTTTTTTCCGATGAGTTCTCCATACATGAACACAGTACTCCAAATGCGGTCTTACAATTGCCTTATACAGAGAGATTATTACCTTCCTATCTCTACAGGATAAAGATGGCAGTGGAAGACTAGGCATCCAACTCACCTCCAAGCCATGGGTAGAAGAAAGATGAAAAAGCTTACTTAAATATAAAACAGCTTACGTGAACAAACATTCTATCACGAAATCTTTGTATGCTTCGTTCAATGTCTCAGTTAATGATTCAAAGTTTGCAATGTCCTTCTTCAATCTTCCTGGCCGTCCAGAGCCACAATACGTTTGTTGTGACTAGGCAGTTAAATATAAATAAGGGAAACTAATGTTCACCCTACAAAAGATGACGCATACTTCAACCAGCTCTCCCGAATTTCTTAGGAGTGGCTGCTGTCCAGCCGTCAACAATAATTTCTCAATAATTTGTTACAGCGACCAGATGCAAATAATGACGTCAGTTCTTCCAGCCAGCAAATTAACGTGAAAATTTAGGTATGCATCACCATAAGGACAGGACAATTCCCACCTCATACCTGCAGAAGACCGCCAACAAGAATTTCTATTAAAATTCAATGCAGCTGTGCAATATTTTACCAAAACGCTTGTAGCCTTAGAAAATCAAGCTGGTTACTATGGAAATGCTAATGCTAACGCTGTATATATATATATACACATTGACCAATTATTTGAATTAGCATATACAGGCATACCTCGGTTAACGTTACCTCTGATAACGAAGCTTCGATATAACGAAGTCCGCAATTTCAAGCCCCATTTAACATAAAAAAAATATATTCCAGTTTAATCACCTGAAATCTAAACAAACTGAAGAAATTACGGAAACCTTTGGGGCTTCTCGTGGTTGGTTCGAGAAATTTAAAAAACGGGCCAGGATTCATAGTTTAAAATTAACAGGAGAAGCTGCAAATAAGTTTCCAGAAAAACTAAAGGAAATAATTGAACGTGAAAATTTTCCAAATTTGGTGTTCAATGTTGACGAAAGCAGTTTGTTCTGGAAACGGCACCAACAAAAAGCTTCATTTCTATTGAAGAAAAATCAGCTGCTGGGTTCAAAGCAGCCAAAGACCGTTTATAGTTACTCTTTGGATCAAATGCCTCTGGCGATTATAAATTAATATTGTTATTAGTTTACCATTCAGAAAATCCGAGGGCGTTAAAAGGTAACATAAAAATGAATTTACCTGTAATATGGAAAGCAAATAGAAAAGCGTGGGTTACCAAGGAGTTATTTACTGATTGGTTTGTTAACCACTTTTGTCCTGGAGTAAAACGGTATTGTCAAAAAAACAACTTTGAAGAAAAAGCTCTTTTGTTGTTAGACAATGCTCCGGGACATCCTACTGATCTTAACACGTTGGACACATGCATTCCTGTCAAAGTTGTGTTTCTTCCAGCAAACACAACTTCCCTGATTCAACCATTGGATCAGGGAGTAATAGCATCATTTAAAGCTTATTATCTGCGTCGAACATTAAGCAATTTAACTGAACTAGAGGATAAAGAGGAAATGACAGTTAAAACTTTTTGGAAAAACTACACCATTAAAAACGCAATTGAAAACATTGATAGTTCTTGGAAAGAAGTCACTAAGAAATGCTTAAATGGAGTTTGGCGCAAAATATGGCCAGAAGTTGTACTAGAAGAAGAAAATAACATCCAAGAAATTGGAAATGAAGTTATCCAGATGGCTCAATCAATAGGTTTCGAAAATGTCGATGAAGAGGATGTTAGAAATTTATTGAATGCAGAAGATAATGGTTTTTCAGTGGAAGATTTAGAAAACCTTGTTAGCAATGAAGACGAAGTTAAAGAAGTTCCTGCCGAAAAATGTTAACAACCAAAGATTTAAAAAGGTGCTTAAATGACATTGAAAACGTTTTAAATTTTTTTATTGAAAATGATCCTGATTTAGGAAGAAGTTTTATTGTTAAGCGATCAGTGTTAAATGCAATAACTCCGTACAGGCAATTGTTAAATGAAAGAGAAAAAGAGCATAAACAATCAACTTTAGAGTCGTATTTTAAAATGTGATTTCACTTTGTATGTAAGTTGACTGTTTATTTAATAAAACTTTTCTTTGTCCGAAAAAAAAAAAGCTTTTCATTTTCTTTACGTAAGAACGTATCCCTATTCTGGCCATAGTATTTTTACCTCTGAAAACGAAGTTTCGCTTAACGAAGTAATTTCGTGGAACGCATCCTGTTCGTTATTCGAGGTATGCCTGTATATTCAAAAAATAGTTTAAAATTGGCATATATATATATATATATATATATATATATTAAAAAAATAGCGTCACTGTATTCATTGCACGTACGAGAGGTCTCTTTGACATTCCTGGTGGACGACATGATATTAAAAAAAATCTGGCCATTAGCGATAATGTTTCAGGATTCCTTTTATGAAAAATTTGAAATAGCCGAACCCAACAAAACAGCGTATAAAATTTTTCTAGAGCCGAAAAATCGCTTACTGGGCGTAAATAAATATGTTGGTTATTGAAGTTTTCCCCCCTCGAAAATGTTTTTTTTTTTTTTAATACAATATTTTAAGAAAACACTTCCACGTATTTCTTTTATAACTGAAGAAACTGAAGCACTTCTCCTCACGTAGCTAAAAATTTGTCTTTGTTTCTCAAAGGGAATAGATGAACAGATTGGTGCAGTCATTTCAAAATATATTTTTCTATCATTTCGTCGACTACTGTTTGCTTCATCGCCACAGAACTTACTTTTTGGCAAAAGATTGTCAAAATGATCTCCGCTTTCTTTAGATCAAAAGAAAGATCTCCGCTTTTTTTTGGCGAATGTAAGATTACAACAACCATTTGGGTTCATAATATTTTCAACATCACATAAAAGTAAATAAATACACTCGTGTGTATTCATTTAAGAAAGTAAAGGATGTTCCATTTTTAAAAATATTTCATCGCAAAAAATAGAATGGACATGCATTTCATGGATATCATACAAATTTAATATCATGAATAAAGGATTAATGGTGGTTGGGTTATGATCATTCCTCACTGCTATGACTTTCACAACGGACCCCACATACTGCCAACAAGGTTATTCAGTAATTCAGTAAGCAATAAATCCCATTCTTCTTTGAGGAATGGGATTTAAATTCGTCTTCGCTGTTTTTTTTTACCCTCCAGAAATCCAGGGACCAAAGAAACATACGCTGAAGAGTCGATCCGACTTTTCCATCTCGTGTAATGCTCGAAGGTCCGAAACTGATATAGGTTTCTGGGCTGGGAGAGGGAAAATGGGAGGTACATCGATCCGAACTTTTCCAGGGACTAACAGATATTACGCTCAAAATCTGATATCAATGTGGCATTTCCTTGTCGAGTAAAGGTCGAACATACTTCCATTTACGTACAGAGATAACTCAATAACAAATATGTCTACAAATATTTCTAAGACACCTAAATATAAAACTTTATTGAAATCCGTCCATTGGGAGTCGAGTTGTACATGCGGGCGGACGAACTGACAAACAGACGCAAAGACAGCAGGCCCTTCACGCATTTGTAAACGCTTCTAAAAATGTAAGTTATTCATTTAATTTATTATATTTTTTAATTTGGCATTCTATTACAAATCGCATTTGTCTTCTGACAGGTCCAATTCAGTCTGTTCTTAAAAGTATTTTGCAACAGATCGAAGTCTCATTTACAGCTGCTTTTTTTTTTTTTTTTTTTTCACCGTTCCATCTGCTGTCACTAACCCCTACCTCCACCAAAGCTAAAAAAACTCGAGTAGAAAATGGCATTTCGTAATGAGGAATTTTATGGGCGCGATGCACAAGGTGTTGTCATTCTTTAGATTTTATGGAAGGGGAGAAGAGGAGGCCGGGAGAAAGTGTGGGGTGGAAAGGCGAGCTACTTTGAAAAGGAGGTTAACAGTGTTCTGTTGCGCAGCAGTTTCGGTGTGGTGGTCGCTCGCGTGCGGTAGTTCACAACTGCGACACAAACGTCACTCTAATAATACTTCGTGCTTCGTTACCTCGAACAGGGGATGTTGCGTGAGCGTAGCGTTCCGCAAACAGCGGAACTACGTACGTGTATGTGATGCCGAAAATTGGAAGCCGAATCACGAGTTGAGAACGATTATTTCGTGGCGAACATCACGCTGGTGGCTAGCGCCACGAACAGATTCATCAACAGTTCAGGTGGACCCGCATAAATATTGTTTAACCCCACGGAAACACCTCACAAAATAAAAGGCGCAGTTCCCCCTAGGCCAAATTCCTTCCCGTTGCAACCCGGAATTCGCTATTAACACATCACAAGCACAGTCACCATCCTTACAAACTGACGGAGAACTCAGTTCGGATTAAAAGGCTTACGTGAATGTTCTCTGTATTTCATTCTGAACATCGCATACTTTTCATTCCTTTTCCCCCACTTTCTTTGCCCGCTTTCCGAATCTGTTTTTACCATCTGTGCCTCCATTAATACTTTCTTCTGTTCCGACAGGCATTCTCTTCCGCCAGACGATGCGCACTCAGTAAAACAAAATAAAAGCGATCAAGGCTTTCGTGCAAATCCCAACAATTCCGACTTTAAAATGGGAAACTTTCAAAGTTTGGGAAGTTAAAACCCACGCGAGCTTAAAGGCTCTGTTTGCCGCGATAAAAGAAACTCGCGATACTTTTTCCTTTCAACAAATCCTAGAAGGAGGTGGTTCTTCGATCGTCAACAGGTCAACGTATTTGAAATCATATGCGGTGAAATGTCGACCTGCATGTGATAAAGTGGCCGCTCTATAACTGAAGTCGACACAATTGAATTCTGCCGGCTGCTCTCACCTCCGGTATCCGTTGCCATGGATACGAGTCCCCAGCATCTTGTAAAGAACTTAGGCCGTGACACGGACCTCCGGAAGACAGATTCATCTCAGAAATTCTTTATCAAAGTGAGTGCCTTTCGCCAGCCGAGGATTACGGGTTTTGCCAATGACCTCTTCCGGTGGCGGAGGTTTGTATTAAGTACATAAATCTCTCCGTTGCAGGCGCCATGAATTTTTCATTGGTAAACGAGTGCACGCGAGCGTGTGCCACCCGTAATTCCTTAGACAAGGGAATTGCAGTGTTTTCAAATTATTAAAGGATATTCGCTCACTTATCTTAATATAAACTACTCTTGGGATGGATCCATCTCTCTAGAAACCCGGCGAACACTTTACGCTGCTTATTTGAGAGCTTCAAATCGCGTCTTTCTTCATTTCACTCTCTTTAATCATTCCACTCTGAAAAGTTCCATAATAAAAGCGAGTTCTACGTTTAGGAGCTTGCCCAATCCAAGGAAATCGCAGAGCAGCCTTCTTACTCGTCCGCCTTGTTTGCAAAACCTTAAATGAATATACCAGTCTATTGAAAGTATAATTAGACTGCAAAAGACAAAATATTATTTCTTAATACGAAAACAAAATTTTTCATCGCCACCCAGCCTACAACGAGATCTACAAGTGGATCCATACAGGAACCGTGTGTGGATAGAACATGCAAATCGTCCTTTCAGAATAAGTTTAAGGGAGTACATACCCCCAAGATTCGGCAGGTAGCATGATATGGCCCTTCCTAACGCAGGATGAATAACTTTCTAGCTGTAGTGTGTCTGGAGAAGCAAATCGAGACTCGTCACTGAAGGCTGTGCAAAGCCAATTTATCACGCTAATCGCCACTGCTTTCACTCACGACATGATATAACATAAGAGGGCAATGGACGGCAACTTCTATCGGCCGTCTCTCAACGGTGCTCATTGATATACGCTGTGCAGGTCTGGCGTGACGAAGTTTGAAATCTGGCAGATAGATCACTAATGTGTGCCCCCGTAACCAATCGCACGATCCATCGATCATCCATTAGTAACGTTGCCTGATAGCCCAGAACCAAGATGACAAGCAGGGAGGGTTCCTCTAATCACTGTTGCCAACACCTACCTATAGTTTACGCAGCATTGTCCACATTAGAGGACATTTGCTGTGTTTACCGCCCACCTCCAGACACCATAATCTGGTTCGTTTAAATTCGTTCAGAACTTCAGGTGTATCTAATATCTCCGAACAAGGCACTGCTAGACACACTTCACCTTTTCTTGCACACTGTGCTTCTTAAAATGTCTGCAACAAGCACTAGCACCCCACTCAAACAAAGTAAATTATTTTTGTAATGGCATTGGAGTCTGTCGCTCTTGTCCTAATGTGTTTTTGTCTGTAGAATCAGGGCCGGTGCTATCATTAGACGAAATTAGCAGTCGCCTAGGGCGCAGCTCTCAGAGAGGAAAAGTACTGATCTCAGCCTATACTTCCCTTGGAGTTTTGAGGGCGCTGACTTCATGATTTGCCTAGGGCGCCAGTCCTGGCAGCTAATCTAGAGCCCTGTGTAGAATGTGTTCACGGATCCATTCGTACGTTGCGCAGTGTGAAAAATCATATTCCATTCGCCTGAGATCTGCTAAATACAGCATCGATTTAAGATGACTTTAGAAGTTCCTCCTGGTTGACGGAATCGAATCTAGACTTCTCTAAAGGAGTGGCAGATGCCGATACTCCATTAAACTAATACAGATGTCCCTCAAACAAGATAGCCGCTTGCATGGATCACGTGGCAGTGCATCGATTGTCTTGCAAAACAACCGTTTATGTTGAAACTGCTGAGAATTTCAAACATATTCACTGTACAATTACAAGACTATTACAATTACAAGACTATTTTCAATACAATTTCTTTGACCTGAACAGTTTTAATGACATTATTTGCTTAACGTGAACCTTAGTGGGCACAGTCATTACTCACTGAAGGTAGCAAAATATCATTTCGGTTCTGCACCAGTGCCCCCCACCAGGACTTTTTCATTTTTCACTATGCTGAGTATACCCACAGTTGGCACACTCAGCATAGTGAAAAATCTGGGATTACTACTACCCATAAGCAGTATTGCACTTCAACTGCCATTTCTCAGCCTATGAAGCAGTGACCAAAAAAGTTTTCACATCATATACTTCGATTTCAGGAAGGCTTTTGATACTGTTAAACATAAAAGACATTTGTGTAAACTAGAGCAATGTGGCATTAAATGCATGATATTGAAAACCACAATGGACCAGTAGTATTTGAACCCTGGGGAATTCCACTAATAACATTAGTCCATGAAGATCGGTACCCATTAATAACAACTGTCTTCCACTTAACCATCCATTTATCCATAGCAGTAATGCTCCCTTAACGTATATTTCTCCAGTTTGTACAATTGTCTTTTATGTGCCAAAGTATCAAAAGCCTTCCTGAAATCCAAGTATACAATGTCAAATTTATTTTTTGCATCCAGTTCCTTGATCACTGCTTTATAGTAACCTATCAGATTGATTAGACAAGACTGCCCCTTAAAAAATCGGTGCTGTGATTGCAGTGTAATTGCATGCATGTCCAGATGGTCCTGCAATAGTTCTTTAACCAGTGATTCCATTGCCGTAGCCTAGTGGTCAGGCGCACGGGTGCATAAGTACACGTACCTTGAGTGACCGGGGTTCACCCTTGACTACTGAATACGGTGCTGTTTCTTGTATTCTGTCTATATTGTGAACTCCTCTGACCCTTTGGTCGTCCCGAAATATAAACAGAAAAATTTTAAAAATTTATTATTTTCCCTTGAATAGACATTAAGATGTTTAATTACTCAAGTCGCCTTTTAATCCCCCTTTATGAATTGGGGACATATTTGCACATTTCCAGTCCATAGGGATCTCTCCTGAATCGAAGGCCATTCTCATAATTATGGCTAATGGTTTTGCTTACCTTCTTTGCTGCCTCCCTGAATATAATTGGATAGATTCCATCCACAACAGGTACCTTTTTTATGTCCACCTTCAACATTTTCTCCTCCACTTTCCTTTCAGTTATTACAAAATCATTTAACTCCCTGTTAGAGTTTGATAAACTTCTGCCATACCCTCCCCTAAACAATTCGTGTGAATTTAGATGCCATATACCTATTCCCAACCTTGAGCAGTGTCATCAGCACTTAACCGATAGACCATAAGTGTCCCAATATGATTCAATCCTTTCCTTCTACTATTAATATAAACCTAGAAGTCTTCTGCTTTTCTCTTTGTCCTTTGCCAGAGACTTCTCATTTGCTTTAGCTTGCCTACCCTCCATTTTTGAGACTTCATTTACAGATTAATTTATATCTACTATAGGCTTCTATATCACCTGATAATTGATATGCATTCATCTAACATCCATTTAGGTCTAAGCCTTTAACAGAAATACTATACCATTCTTCATTGGTATGAAAAGCCTAGTGGCTTCTATGATTACTTCCCATTTACAATTTGATGTTGGTAACATTGTCAGTTGGTCCCACTGCATAGAATTTAAAAACTGTCTGAGACCACTGTAGTCATCCTTACAAAAGCCTTTGTAAAGATCCCAGTGGATCTTTTACCTGCAGATTTTTAATGTATGAAAAATCACTGCTGATAATTTGCTGTCCCACCTCTGTATGGCTGTTTGGCATACTCATCACAGTGATTAGGCTGTTATTTGGCTTTTTTAATTTTTTTTGTTTTTAGGAGTATTATCAACTAAGGCATATTGCTCTGGGATATGCAGTGGTCGTTCCCTGACCTTTCCGCATCCTCCATATTTGGTGGTGACGGGCTCGAACCTCGGTCTAATCAAGAAGTGCGTGCTACGCACTGCTGCTCCTTTCCACCTGGCTACGGAGGTGCCTTGGGGGGGAGTGATTAGGCATCCAGAACCATGCTGAGGCGAACGAGGCTCTTGCCTCAGATTAAAAGCTGAAAGGGACACTAAAAGAAAGATTAAATAATTGCCAACATTGCCTTGATTAACAGTAGGGTGCAATTTTTCTTTCTTGCCTCAGGTACTAAAATGGCTCAGCACAGCCCTGGTTACGTCACATGTTGAATATTGCATACAGGTCTGGAGACCTCATTTTAGGAAGGATGTAGATCTGCTGAAATGGGTGCAAAACAGGGCACAAAAGGGTGGTCTTACCAAGAAAGGCTTAAGTTCTGCAAACTGCTGCATCTGGAGACTAGGCACCTGTGAGGAGATCTGATTCAGGTGTTTAAGACTTTGAATGGATAGAGTAAGCTAAATGTTGATGGCATTCTTCTTCTTGCTCATGTTACATGAGGGGGGGGGACAAATTCAAATTGAGGAAGGAGGTTGTACGATAAATGTGCGGAAGTTTGTCTTCAGTCAGCAGATCATTTATTGTTGGAACCAACTTCCACGTGTTGTTATGGCAGTGGGTAATAAGTTCATGGAAGAACTAGATAAATTATTGGAGAGGATGAACAGGTGATGTGAGAAATTTTTTCCCCCTTTTTGCGGCTGATACTTTATAAGCTTGCTTTCTTACATCACTTAGCACTATTAATACTATATTCAGAGACAAGGTTGCAGAGGCATGCATGAACTATAAAAACATTATTATACAAGGTGAATGCCTCACCTGTGTGTGTGTGTGTGTGTGTGTGTGTGTGTGTGTGTGTGTGTGTGTGTGTGTGTGCGTGCGTGCGCCTTTTGGCATCGCTGATATTGTGTTTAAAGTATTCCTTCACTTGGTTGTCAGGTCCTAAATAAATATTGAATAGTCACCATGCTTGCCAACTAGCCCTCATAAAATAAAACAAAAGTTATTGTTTTAATATATTCAGTTCATTCCATATTGGAACATGAGCTCATATTCATGGAGGTGCCATAGTATGCAAAGCACAGAAATATCCAAGATGTCAGTGTATAGTATGATTGGACATTGGCAGTTTTTGCCACTACAGTAAGGCTGTAGTGGCAGTTTGCCATCCCTTTTCTGTCATAACTTCCATATTGTATGCAATGAAAGACAATATTAAAAAAAAATCATCTGGTATTTCCTTCTTGTTTCAGCCTCCTACCATTTGTTTGTATTGAGTACCACAGATTCAATTAATCTTGTGACCAATCAAAGCAGAATCCACATTATATATGCATAAAAACCACTCAGCATACTCAATATTTGAGTATGCCAAGTGGTTTTATGTGTAATCCCAATCTGCACGCCTAGTTGGATTAAGCAGTTTCCTTGTGGTTAAGAGGTGTTCCCCCCCCTTCTTCCAATCAAAGTTATGCAGGTGCAAGATGAAGGGGGTGGGGCAGGATTAAACATTTGCTCCTTCATTATGAAGTCTTGCTGAATGAACTGAAATAGTTCTAACTGCATTTCGAAATTTCATATAAATACATATAATGCCACTTTTGGAGTCATTTTGTTTATCTTGATTTATTTATTTATTTATTTATTATCAGTCACAATTACCAATGTCACTAAGAGTGATTTATAAATAATAATGCTTGTAAAAGGATAACAGAAGTTTACCTCAATATGATACATAGAACACTTCCATATGATACGCTCCAGATATTAAAAGGAATATAACATTACAGTAAAAAATAAATTGAAAATAATTTTAAAAAAAATTGAAAATAATTTAAAAAAAAAAAATTGAACACAATTAAAAATTAAGTAAAAAATTAACTAAAAGAATTTAATGTAGATTTTGCAAATCAATTTTCCTTCCTGCAGCTGACAATGATTTTCGACAATATTTAGTGATCACAGGAATGAAAATTACCGAATATGTATGAGCATGAATCATAAATAGGAATTATTTGTCTTCGCGCATGTGCATAAAAGACCATGAATCGGAAAAATTAGATATGGATGGCGAACGTTAACAGAATTCTCATGTAAATTATGTAACATGCATTGCAGTTAGGTTGACATTTTATTAGGTAAATAATATTGTTCATATCACTGATATGATATTTTTGTATGAATTAAATAATGAGCCGAGTTTATTATAAGTTGAGAATGTGAGGGTGATGTCGGTACCTTTGAATATGCGGCGGAACCGATTGTAAAAATTACTACAGTATGGTAGGGATTAGGTAAATAATATTGTTCATATCAGCAATATGAACAATATTATTTACCTAATAAAATGTCAACCTAACTGCAATGCATGTTACATTGGTAGCACAACTTCAAAATATGGTTCTATTAGAACATCAACCACACGTGCATACTACCACTACAATAGTTTTAAGACAGGCCAAACCAACACAGAACTAGCATCACATGTTCAATCTCACAATCACACCCCCTTAGTAGAGTTAGCCATTCCCATTATCAAATTAAAATCCAGTTTTAAAATCTTCCAATATGAAGCCCTAGTCATAGAATGGTTCCGCCGCCATTCCAATCTCCAAGTATTAAATACCAAACTACCTTACAACATTGCACCAGCTTGGAATCTCATGCACCTGAGATTTCCACATGTAACCAGGAGCATCATGGGAACTTAGCTTTCTTAAATACACGCGTTCACTCTTAACCCATCATTGCCAACTGAAGATATGGATAACGAAAGCCACTTGTTATGGCTATTAGCTTCCAGTATTAACCATTTATTTTCAACTTTAATATTGACAACCAAGGACGGAGACGTGCACTTCTACTTCCTTGCGCATATTTTAACTTCTGTTTTTAAACCCCAACTTACTTATTCCTAATTTAAATTAAAATTATCATCCACCCTATTCAAATTCCATCAATTGCAGATTATAATAAAAAAAAAAAAAAAGGTGGGTACCATAATAAATTAAGCTATGCTATCATATTAAGTTGACTTTTTTTATTAATTTCTGCAATGAACAGGTGGCATTAAGGACTGATATTTGTGGTCCACCCTCTTCTTGGATTAAAAACATCTAAAAATGTTAGATGTTTTTAATCTGCCTTTTATGCAAATCTGAAAAGTATCCATTTCATTTTTGCTGCCAAGAATGAAATGAATTTACAAGACAGCTATATAGTTATACTGAGTAACTCGAAAATTAGGTGAATTATTACTGACCTGACCTAACATACTAAGATGACCATTCTGTTCTTGTTCTGTCTGTTTAACACAAAAAGATACTTATTTAGTGCAGCAATTCACAGTCAAAGAAAGAAAGAGTTTGCTAAGACAATGAACTTCTAAAGTATCAAGAAGTCAATTTTGTTAAAATACACAATCTAATGGAAAATAATTTATTTTTTAGTGAGTAATTATGTTTACAATACATATACAATACAATATCAAAATTATTTAAAACAAGATCATGAAATACAAGATCAACAAATTGTATTACCCAGGTATATTAAACTCCCCCCCCCCTTGGGTCATTAATCTACATCAAAAGTGTGTACAGTAATTTTAAGTGGACTTTGATACATATTTAATAAACATGATAATGATCATGAATTTTTATTCCCTGACCTTATTTGCATTCCTTTCATTAACAGTCTCTTATAAGAAAAAAACTATTGCAAATCTAAACCTCAATAACACGTACAGCTTCAATGATCCAGGAGGAAAAATCATTTAAGATGAAATCTATAAAACTTCAAATTAAAAATAATACATTCAATCATAAATTAAACTCAAAACAAAAGCAGCAAAAATAGTAGAATAAGTTTGCCCTTTTCTATTTCATTCTGAGATTTTGTAGACTTAAGATTCACATTTTTAATGCAATCTCATCAGCAGTTGTTAAAAATTACATGAAATTAAAATAATTAACCAAATTAGAAGTTAAGGAAATATCATTACAATTATCAACTTCGGTGTAAAATTTGAGACAACATGATCTGTTTCATTAATTAATAAACAAAACCAAGTCTGATGATGCAGTTTTAGGACTAGATGGGCTATGATTATAAATCTTTGCATCATTTGATTCAGGAAGGTGAAAATAAAACCGAAATGCTAAATAATCACCTTTAATGTGGCCATTTTAATTGTGTATCTCATTACTTCAGCACAGCATATAATACATTCTGACTGCAACAAATTTAAAATCTTTATATTCTAGCAACTACTTCCCTCAAAAATATGCACAAAGCCATAGAATGCTAAATTCTTCAGGAAAAAAATGCAAGGACATACAGAAAGGCTGAAGCTTTCCTGATGGAATGAGCTTCTATTGTACATTATGCCACAATATTTGCACATGAAATTTTGTGAGTCAGCACCATTAACAATATACATAAACATATTAGGATTTATATCCCCCACCACCCTTTGTGAACAAAGTTATGCTTTTTAAGTCAACATATTGACAGCAACTAATTTTAAAGAACTGTTTATATATAGTAATATGAGAAAATTTTCTTGATTGCTCTATACAAGCAAGTATGAAACATGAATATGCAGAACAGAAGGATGTTTAAATAAATATTTAAAGGATCTCTGTAGTACCCTAGGATCTTCCCTATATATATACATATATATTTGGTTACATATATATCTATATTATGGTTTTATTTTTACATGTGCCACTATAAAAATACCAGCCATTACATATAGTATTTACCACAGCTAACTGTTTACCAAGATGACAAGAAGAAAATTTTCACTGCAACCACAAGAATTTATGTTAGCAAAACCCTGCAGACACTCTATATAAGTTGTCCACACAGTGATATCACAGATGGTTCACAAGATAATGCATTAAAATCTTAACATCTTAAGCTACTTATGTGTGTGTCTAAATTTTGAAAAGGATTTCTGTCATTCACAGAATTAAGTTTATTTTGCTTTCTCTAGCATGAAACAAGTAGAGGCTATACAGCATGACACAATATACTGATTAATAAGAAAAAGTGAGTTGCCGAAATTATATTTTAAATATCTAGCAAAGATTTTCAAAATATTCTCCATTATGCTTATCATGGAGAATATTTTCATTTTCTTGTTCAAAAATAAAGATTTTAAGTTAAAATTCTTTATGCTCCTCTGACAACTAACTTGTTTCAACACTATATTTTCCGCTTGCATATATGAATGAATGCTCTGATTTTAGAAATAGAAATTATTCATTTAAAGAAAATGCCATTTGTAAATAACTAATTATATTCTGGAAAATGATACATTCTTTATATTATATAAAACGATATCTAATATCACAAGAAGATGCAAGTAAGTAACAAACACAAAAAAAAAAGCTAGACTAGAATTTTTTTCACTATTTACAGTGACTTCATCAAACATGGGAACCAATGTTATGTTGCCACAACTGACAACCTAGATGTCCTTCGAAGCAGCAAATTAATCACTATGTCATTCACTCCTGGTAGTGTGAATAAGGTCTCCAAAAGAGAGTCAACACCTTCACTAGGAATAAAGAGAAGGGAGGAACCACATGCACACAATTAGAAATATTTATATATATATATATATATATATATATTATGTGAGGTAAAATTTAGGCAAAAGTAATAAAAATAAATAAATAGGGCTATGTAGCTATCATTAGAGGCAGCAAATGCACATCCTCCACATGATGCCTAATTATATCTGATAATTAAAATAAATATGATATTTAAAATAAAATAAAATAAATATAATATTTAAAATAAAAACATCAGCCAGTAGTATGGCAATAATGCAGAGCGAAACAAAACAATATAAAATAAACAAACAGGGAAGGGAAAGTAGGGATAATAGGACAAAAAGGTAGTCGATAATCCCCTGTATAATTTAGTCAATTAAGTCATTAAACCAAATTAATAAAACATGATGTAAATTTAAAATAATGCCAATTATAAATAATTTAGCGGAACCCCCTCGAAGGTACCAGTTCCAAAAGACGTGAAATATCACCAAAAAAAGGGTTAAAGAAACTACCAAAAAACTAAAATATCAAAATAATAGACTGACCATCATGCCCCATATCGACAGAGGACCACGAGGCCAATAATGGTGATGGAATCGCTGCATTTCAATCGTCATACAAATCATCGCAGAGGCAGAAATATCGAAGAACCAAACCACCCCTCCATTCTCCGATAAATCAACCAATGCAGAGGATTTGCATGGCGGTGGTCCTTATGCAGCGAAAAATAATCTATAGAACGGACAGCACTCTAGATCAGAGCCACACCACTGACATAATGCAAGCTTAACCAGCTTATATAATAGAAAGGAAAGGAATAGATGGCAGCACAGGCGCTGCTTATTTAGCATATCAACCCACTACTACCATTAATTTATATTATGTGAGGTAAAATTTAGGCAAAAGTAATAAAAATAAATAAATAGGGCTATGTAGCTATCATCAATGATAGCCAATTGGTATGGCTTGCTGAAGACTGTGTAGCTTGTACTTCCCATCACTTGTAAGTAAATGTGGCATGAGTCAAAGGAGACGAGCACTCAGCAATGTTCGGCTTGTCCACACTCACTGCTGTGTTCCAACAGGCTTGTCTGCCCTTCAGTTTTGTTTTTAACCATGAATGGGAGGAGATAACATACTGCTAGGTATGGACTGGTCCAACAAATTGGTGTTGGAACTTTACGTGGGAGAACCAGCAATATAAAACCCCAGACATGAACATTGCAAAAACAGAAACTAGGTTTGGTTTGGTGTGTAGTTTATTGGTAGATCAGCAACAGAGACTGTAATGCACCAATGAATTGAAGCAGGTAAATGAATTGAAAACAGTTATAATTATGAAAAAGGTAAAACGGCAATAAAATACTACAGTAACAATGAAAGTTAGGCACTATGTAAAAAAAATTATAAACTATAAAGAAGTAGAAAACATGGAAAAAGGATAAATGATATATAAAAACTATATGCAATAAAAGAGTATACTTAAATACTATTAAATAAGTTAATTAATCTTAAATAATTTAAACAGCTGACACATGGTCATTGTCAGGGAGTATCTGAGAGTGTATGGGGTTCAGTCAGATGGCTAAAAGGAATATACACCAATGAGCCAAAACATTATGACCATCTACCTAATATGATGTTGGTCCTCCATGTGCAGCCAAAACAGCTCATACCCGGCAAGGCATGGATATTACAAGATTTCTAAATGCGTCTTGCGGTATCTGGTACCAACACGTAACCAGCAGATCCTTTAACTCCTGTAAGGTCCATGGTTGAGATGCCACAGATCGGAGTTTCTGTTCCAACACACACCACAGATGCTCAATGGGATTGATGTCTGGGGAATTTGGAGTCCAGGACAATACCCGAAAGTCTTCCTCATGTTCCGTGAACCACTCTCGAACAATCCGGGTGGTGTGGCATGGTGCATTATCCTGCTGAAAGACAGCAACACTAGAGGGGAAGACTGTTGCCATGAAAGAGTGTATTCCTGGTCAGCAATGATGTTTAGGTAGGTGACAGACGTCTGAGTGCCCAGCACATGGATGGCTGGACCCAGGGTATCCCAGCAGAACATTGCTCAAAACATGACCCCCATCGCCACTGGCTTGTTTTTGTCCCACAGTGCATCCAGGTGCCATCACTTCCACAGGTAAATGATGCACACGTACCTGGCCATCCATATGGTGCAACAGGAAATGCGATTCATCGAACCAGACAAACTTCTTCCAATCACTCAAGGTCCAGTTTCGATGGTCGCGTGCCCACTGTAGGCACTGTTGCCAGTGAACCATGGTTAGCATGGCCACTCAGAGCAGCCTGTGGCTACGCAGCCCCATTTTCAGGAGGGTTCGATTTACTGCATGTTGTGACACATTACTCCCATCACCAGCATTCCAATTACCGGCGAGTCGCACCACAGTCCCCTTCTGTTGCTGTGTACCATCCGGGAGAGCCTTTGCTCACCTCGAGCATCGATGAGCCATGGTTGTCCAACACCTCGTCGGTGGTTCGTGAGTTTCCCTCCTTGGACCATTTTCGGTAAGTACTAACCATGGTTGACCGTGAGCATCCCACAAGCCATGCCCTTTCGGATATACTCTGACCCAGTTGTCTTGCCATTACAATTTGGCCTTTGTCAAACTCGCTTAAGTCTCCTGTCTTTCCCCATCTGAAGAACAAGAGTAACACTCATTAACGGAGCTCAATATCAGGTGTTTTTTATACTATATCCCAACCCGCGCATGCTCCACAGTTCACCTTCAGTTGTTTCAATTTGAATAATGACTTGCTTGTCATAATGTTTTGGCTCACCAGTGTACATAATTCATGTCTAAAACATGGACATTCAGTTAAAATATGTGTAATGATTAAAATGGTGTGACTATGCTCACACACACAGGAGGGTTATCCGCCCTCAGCAGAAAAGAATGCGCAAGACAACTATGTCTTATGCAGAGGCAAACAAGAACAAATTCCTCTTTATGGTTCCTGTGCAGACTAGACAGCCATGTTTGGACTAGAGCCTTAATTTAATACTACTTGTTTGTGGCCTGTCCATGCAATGGTGGTTTGTTGTTTTGTTTTTGCTTGTTTGTTGCCAGCAGTAGTGGAATGCTTTCCAGTAGTGGAAAGCATTTTTTATCGCACCTGTAGTCTGTATAGGGGACTAGCAGGCTGTGATTGCTCTGGGATTGTGCTGGTCTGGCTGCAGCATCTGCCAGATCATTACCCCTAGTCCCAATGTTGGTTTGTATCCAGCAGACGTGTATATCAAATGTAGATTCACAAAGAGAATATATCTTCTGCTGAATCCTGGACAGTAATGCATGAGGATTATATCTTATCATTGATAATGCTAATGACATTGTAGAGCAGACATGTTTTAAGGGCAAAAAAGGTGATATTGTACACGTTGGGACTAATGACATTGAGTACGAGAGATCTGTGGTCTTACTTAACAAGTACAGATCAATTTTGAATAAAAGTCACAAGTTAGGGCTGAATTTGAAAGTGTCTGCAATTCTGCCCAGACATGATAGGAGAGAGTATATGATGAGAGTCTTGTAAATCAATTCGACCCTGGGTGGAATTGACTTACAAGACTTCCAGGACTATGCAAGGCTTATGAGGCAAATTTTTCTCAGTGTGGTCTGTGCTTTTATAACAGGAAAACTGCTTCCACACTGAAGGGAAATACTTAAATGCAAGACTATTTGTTGAATGTTGTCAAGAATGTTGCTATCGAGGGAGTATCAGGTGGATCAGAAAACTGCTCGCTTTGGGAGGATTCACAGACTAATAGATTAACAGCAGCTACATGCAGAGGTGAAAGAGATTTTTGCACTGCTTTTACTGGAATGAGCAGCAGCTTGGGAAGCAAGGTGACTGGAATTCCAAGGACTGCTGCGAGTCATCATGGAACAAGTAAATACATGGGTTATGTTAGGGTAAATAAGAGTAAGAACATGTGCATGTATGCTTGCATGTACAAAAATGCTGGGAGTATAGTAATTAAATTTGATGAATTGAAGTGCTCGACAAGACATCAACGGTGGATATTGTTGGTACGTGGGAGATGTGGTGTCATACAGATATAAGGAATGCAGAATTGGAATTTGAGGAGTACAATGTGTACAGAAAGGAAAGGAAGGGAGGAGGGTTATGTTGTTAGTTAAGAAACAAAATCTAAGGCAATGCATCCAGTTGACATGAGTGGAACATGCAATGTTGAGTCAATTTGGTGTGACATAAGCACTGGGAAAGCAAAAATGAGAATACGAGTTTGTTATAGGCCTAATGAATCTGATGAGTACAACAAACAACCGTACAGAGAAATAGAGCAGGACAGTAAATCAATGTTTTATAATGGGGAATTTTAACTTCCAGGATATTAATTGAAACTTGTGGTTTGATCACTTGCACACTAGCAAGACTTTTGTGGATTTATTGAATGATTGTTGTCTACAGCAGCATTTTCGAGAGGCAAAAAGAGGGAGTAATACTCCTGATCTGATTATTAGCAATGATTATTCTTGCATTAAGAATCAGCAGATAAAGGAACCAACAGATAGCAGTGATCACAGTATAGTGAGGAATTTACTCAAAGATGTAACTACCATCAAGTATAAAGGGATAGGTTTTTGCTTTCATAAAGGTGACTACAATGGTCTCACACAGTTTAAATTCTATATTCAGTGGGACCAACAGCAAATTCTAAATGGAAAGCATTCAAGGAATTAAACTTGGATACTAGTAGGTTTTTCACAGCAACTAAGAAATACTGTTCAAAATCTAAGCCTAAATGGATGTCAGATAAACTAATGAGACTCGCAGCAAAGAAGAAAGTTGCATGGGATGCACATAAATTATCAAGCGACACAGAGGCCTATGGTAGATATAAGCTAGTATGTCATCAAGTAACAAAGGAGGTTAGGCAAGTGAAGGCAAAAAAGCTTTAGAAAAGGATGCAAAGATAAACAGCAAAGTCAGCTTTACTTATGTAAACTCTAGTAGGAATGGAATGAATTAGATTGGTCCATTTGATATTGATGGTTCAATTGTTGATGATCCTGCTCAGGTAGCTGACAAACTGAATGAGCATTTTGTATCTTAATTCACACATGAGGAATTCTGTAAGGAAGTGGAGGTCAGAAGTTTATCAAACTAACAGGGAGCTAAATGATTTTGTAATAAATGAGAGAAAAGTGGAGGAGAAATTGTTGAAGTTAAACATATGAAAGGCACCTGGGGCAGATAGGATCTATCCAGTTATATTGAGGTTTGCTTACTTCCCTTGCTGGGAAGTAAGCAAACCATTTGCCATAATTATGATAGCATCTTTGGATTCAGGTAGTTCCCCACAGACTGGATTCAAGGGGGATCAAAGAGTGACACGAGTAATTACAGACCTTTTAGTTTAACTTCTGTGCTGGGGAAAATAATGGAATCACTGGTTAGGAAGCATTGCAGGATCAACTAGACAAGACTGGAGTTATAGTTCAGCATGGGTTTGTTAAGGGAAAGTCTTGTCTGAGCAATTTGATTGGATTCTATGATGTGGTCACAAAGGAACTGGATTCAAAAAATAATTTTGATATCATATATCTGTATTTCAGAAAAGCTTTTGATACTGTAGCACATAAAAGACTACTGTAAAAATTGGAGCAGTATAGCATTAGGGGCAAGTTGCTGCTATGAATAAAGGGGTGGTTGAGTGGAAGAAGACAGAGTGGTAATCAATGGACACTGCTCTTTGTGTCATTGTATGACTAGTGTTATTAATGGAGTCTCCCAAGGTTCGGTGTTGGGACCATTGGTGTTTTCTATATTTATCAATGATATCGATTAAGGTATTTGAGCCTTAATGTCCAATTTTGTAGATGATACACAGGTTGGCTGGGTTGTTAATGACAGAAGTGACTGTACACTACTACAACAGGACCTAGAAAAGTTGGGCAGTTGGGCTGAGAGGTGGCAACTGAAATATAACATTGAGAAATACAAAGTACTGCATATGGGTAGCAGTAACCCTAGAGTAATGTACTAACTCTGTGGTACTACACTTTGGGTAGTGGAGAATGCAAAGATCTGGGGGTAATTGTGCAGTCAGATATGAAGTACTGGAATTTTGCTAGCAGGGATAATGAGGTGGTGGTATACTATGGCCATAGTTACCGATGTGCCTAATAAATCGCCAAACAAATAACAAACATACGGAGGTGATTATCCCTTTGTATAAGGCAATGGTCAGGCCAAACCTTGAGTACTGCAGACAGGTCTGGAGGCTTCATTTTAGGAAGGATGTAAAGCTGCTCAAACAAGTACAGAGAAGGGCAGCAAGATTGGTGAGGGGAACAAAGGATTGCTTTTACCAAGAAAGGTTTTGTTGTTATTTGGTTTTTAGGAGCATTAGCAACTAAGGCCATATTGCTCCAGGGATATGCGGAGGTCATTCCCTGACCTTTCCGCATCCTCTGTATTTGGTGGTCATGGGCTCGAACCCCGGTCTAATCAAGAAACGTGTGCTATGCACTGCTGCTCCTGCCTACTTGGCTACAGAGGCAGCACCAAGAAAAGCTTAAGTTCTGCAAATTGTAGCATCTGGAGACTAGGCACTGGTGAGGTGAACTGATTGAAAGTTATAAGGCCTGAAATGGCCTGAGCAAGCTCATTGGTGATGGGATTCTTCCTCTTGCTCAGATTGCACACCTGAGGAGGCATACATTCACATTGAGGAAAGACAGTTGTAGAATATATGTGCAGAAATTTGCATTTATACTAGTAGGTCCTATGATTGCAGACTCTTGACTGTCTTAGGAGCTCCTGCAAGACTTTCCAGCTGTTTCTGGAAATAGTTCACCGAGAGACTGATCTGCAAGTCAATGTATTATTAGAAATGCAGTAAATCTGTTGAGGGATTGGTTTTAAAGCCTTTGCGGTGCAACATGTTGTGTTCAGTTTCTGGTCAAGAGCTTGTCAGCTCTAAAGACAGAAACACATTATGATCCATATTTGCTGTTTTTGGCCCTTGGCAGATTATTTGATCTGCTAAGGTGTCTGGGTGTTGCTAGGTGGAAGCAGGAGCAGTTCCTGGTGTGACCAATTGGAGATTAATAAGGATTAGTAGTTAAAAAGGAAAGGCAGCTTTCCATTCTTGCTCTCTACAAGAACCTTTTGGTATTTAGGTCTCATTTGACCTTCTATCGAGGATGCTATCAAGGCAGTGTTAGGTGGGTTGGAAAACTGCTAGCTTGGGGGGGGGGGGATACACAGACTAAAAGGTTAACAATGGCAGAGGCAAAAGTGATCCTTGCACTGCTTCTTTTACAATGAGCAGCAGCCTGGAAAGCAAGATAATGGAGATTTCCAGGACTGTTGGGAGTCATAGTGGAACAAGTAAATACATGGGCTGTGTTAGGGTACTTAAGAGTAGGAACAGGTGCATGTGTACTTTCATGTACACCAATGCTTGGAGTACAATTAATAAATTTTATGAACTTGAAGTGCTAGTTAAGATATCAAAGGAAGACATTGTTGGGATATCACAGACGTGGTGTCACACAGATATAAGCAGTGCAGAATTGGAATTTGGGGAGTACAATGTGTACAGGAAGGATAGACAGGACAAGAAGGGGTTATCCTGTTAGTTAAGAAACACAGAAAATCTAAGGAAGTGCATCTAATTGATGTTGGTGGACAATGCAGTGTTGAGTCTGTTTGGTATGAAATAAGCACTGGGAAAGGGAAAATGAGAGTAGGTGTGTATTATAGGCCTAATGAATCTGATGAGTATAATAAACAATTTTGCATAGAAATAGAGTGGGCCAGTAAATCAAAATGTCTTATAATGGGGAATTTTTACTTTCCAGATATTGACTGGAACTTATGGATTGATCACTTGCACACTAGCAAGACTTTTGTCGATTTATTGGAAGACTGTTTTCTACAGCAACATGTTCGAGAGGCAACCATAAGGAGTAATACTCTTAATCTGATTATCAGCAGTAATTATTCATGCGTTAAGAAGTTGCAGATAAAGGAACCACTGGGTGACAGTGATCACAATGTGCCAATGTGGGAATTACTTAAAGATGTAACTACTATCAAGGCTAAAGGGAAGGGTTTTTGCTTTCGTAAAGGTGACTACAGAGGTCTCAGACAGTTTTTAAATTTTGTACAGTGGGATCAACTGATGATGTTACCAAAGTTGGATTCTAAGTGGGAAGCCTTCAGAGACTTAATTTTGGAGGCTACTTGACTTTTCATTCAGATGTCAGATGAACCAAAGAGGCTCGTGGCAGAGAATAAAATGTATGGGATGCATATAAAGTATCAGATGAGACAGAAGCCATGACAGGTACAAACTAGTCTGTAATCAAGTCACAAAGGAGGTTAAGCAGGCGAAGGCAGATTACGAGTAATCTTTGGCAGAGGATGCAAATAAAAACAGCAAAGAGTCCTTTACTTATGTAAACTCTAGAAGGAAAGGGATGAATCAGATCGGACCACTTAACATAGATGGGTTGACTCTTGATGATCATGCTCAGGTAGCTGATAAACTGAATGAGTATTTTGCATCTACATCCACACGAGGAGTCATTCAATGAGGGAAATGCCAGAAGTTTATCAAACGCTAACAGGAAGCTAAGTCATTTTGTAATAACCGAGAGCAAAATGGAGGAGAAATTGTTCCAGTTAAACATAAGGAAGGCACCTGGGGTGGACAGGATCTGTCCAATTATATTAAAGGAGGCAGCAAAGGAAGTAAGCAAACCCTTAGCCATAATTATGAGAGCTTCCTTGGAATCAGGGGAGGTCCCCATGGACCGGAGATGTGCAAATGTATCACCAATTCACAAAGGGGTTCAAAAGGTGACACAAGTAACTACAGACCTGTTAGTTTAACTTGTGTTCCAGGGAACATAATGGAATCACTGGTTAAAGAAGCTTTGCAGGATCATCTAGACAAGACTGCAGTAATAGTTAAGACACAGCATGGGTTTGTTAAAGGGAGGTCTTGTCTGACCAATTAGATTGGATACTATGATGTGGTGACAAAGGAACTGAATGCCAAAAATAATTTTGATATCATATACTTGGATTTCAGGAAACTTTTGATACTGTTGCTTTTGATACTTTTGATACATGGAAGACTGCTGTACAAATTGGAGAGGTATGGCATTAAGGGTAAGTTGCTACAATGGATAAAGGGATGGTTGAGTGGGAGACGACAGAGAGTGTTAATCAATGGACCAGGACAGGACCAGGGTATGTCTGCCAGGGGCAAAGGTTGATAACGTTGTAGAGCAGATATCATCTTTTAAGGGCACAAAAGGTGATATAGTTGTACACGTTGGCACTAATGATATCAAGAGTAGGAGACCGGCAGAATTGCTTAACAAGTACAGGTCACTGTTGAAAAAAAGCCGTGAAATAGGGTTGAATTTGAAAGTGTCTGCAATTCTGCCCACACACGATAGGAGGGAGTATATGATGAGAGCCTTGTCGATCAATTCGGCTCTGGAAAGATTGTGCAAGACTCAAGGGGTAGAATTTTTTTCAGCCTGGACTGTACTTGTTAACAGGAGAGATTGCTTCTACAGGGATGGGATACACTTAAATAGAAAGGGTGCAAGAATATTTGCTGATGCTATTGAGGCAGTGTTAGGTGGGTCGGAAAACTGCTAGCTTGGGGGGAGACAAAGACTAATGGATTAACAGTAGCCACCGGCAGAGGTGAAAGAGATTCTTGCATTGCTTCTATTGGAATGAGCAGAAGCCTGAAAAACAAGATGCAGGATATTTCAGAGACTGCTGGGAGTCATTGCGGTACAAGTAAACACATGGGTTGTGTTAGGGTAGCTAAGAATAGAAATAGGTGCATGTATACTTGCGTGTACACCAATGCTAGGAGTTTAGTAAATAAATTTGATGAATTTGAGGTATTGCTCAAAACATCAAAGGCAGATATTGTTGGGATATCAGAGAGGTGGTGTCACACAGATATAAGGAATGCAGAACTGGAATTTGGGGAGTACAACGTCTACAGAAAGGATAGACTGGATAGGAAGGGAGGAGGGGTTATGCTATTAGTTAAGAAATACATAAAATCCAAGGAAGTGAAGCCAGTGGACATCGCTGGACAGTGCAGTGTCGAGTCAGTTTGGTGTGACATAAGCATTGGGAGATCAAAATTGAGAGTAGGAGTGTGCTATAGGCGTAATGACTCTGATGAGTACAATAAGAAACTGTACAGGGAAATAGAGTGGGCCAGTAAATCAGAGAGTCTTATAATGGGAGATTTTAATTTCCCAGATATTGACTGGAATTTGGGGGCTGGTCACTCACACACTAGCAAGGCTTTTGTGGATTTATTGAATGATTGTTTTCTACATAAGCATGTTCAGGAGGCAACTAGAGGGAGGAATACTCTTGATATGATTATCAGCAGTGATTCTTCATACATTAAGAATCTGCAGATAAATGAACCACTAGGTGGCAGTGATCACAGTGTGCTGAAGTGGGATTTACTCAAAGAGGTAACTACCATAAGGGGTAAAGGGAAGGGTTATTGCTTTCGTAAAGGCGACTACAATGGACTGCGACAGTATTTAAATTCTATACAGTGGGACCAACTGATGATGTTACCAACAGCAAATTCAAAATGGGAAGCATTCAAAGAAATTATCTTGGAAGCTACTAGGCTTTACATACTAACTAAGAAATATTGTTCAAGGTTTAGGCCTAAATAGATATCAGATGAACTGATGAGGCATATGGCAGAGAAGAAACATGCATGGGATACATACAAATTAACACATGACACAGAAGCCTATGATAGATACAAGTTGATCTGTAACCAAGTTACAAAGGAGGTTAGGCAGGCGAGGCAGATTACGAGAAATCTTTGGCAAGGAATGCAAAGAAAAACAGCAAAGAGTTCTTTACTTACGTAAACTCTAGAAGGAAGGGGATGAATCAGATTGGTCCACTTGATATCGATGGGTCAACTGTTGATGATCCTGCTCAGGTAGCTCACAAACTAAATGAATATTTTGCATCGACATTCACACATGAGGAGTTATTTAGCGAGGGGAAAGCCAGAGGTGTATTCAACTCTAGGAGTAAGCTAGAGAATCTTGTAATAACTGAGAGTAAAGTGGAGGAGAAATTGTTGAAGATAAACACAAGAAAGGCACATGGGGTGGATGGGATCTATCCAGTTATATTAAAGGAGGCAGCAAAGGAAGTAAGCAAACCCTTAGCCATAATTATGAGAGCTTCCTTGGACTCAGGGGAGGTACCCACGGACTGGAGATGTGCAAATGTGACCCCAATTCACAAAGGAGGATCAAAGGCTGACACAAGTAATTATAGACCTGTGAGTTTAACTTCTGTTCCAGGAAAATTAATGGAGGCACTAGTTAAAGAAGTACTACAGGATCATTTAGACAAGACTTCAGTTATAGCTCGGACACAGCATGGCTTTGTTAAGGGGAAGTCTTGCCTGACCAAATTGATTGGATACTATGATGCAGTCACAAAGGAACTGGGTGCAGGGAATAACTTTGATATTATATATTTGGATCTTAGTAAGGCTTTTGATACTGTTGCACATGGAAGACTGCTGCACAAATTGGAGCAGTGTGACATTGGAGGCAAATTGCTGCTGTGGATAAAGGGGTGGCTGAGGGGGAGAAGACAGAGAGTGGTAATCAATGGACACTGCTCATCGTGGACTAATGTTATTAGTGGAGTCTCTCAGGGCTCAGTGTTGGGTCCATTATTGTTTTCTGTATTCATAAATGATATTGATGATGGTATATCAAGCTTAATGTCGAAGTTTGCAGACGATACAAAGGTAGGCAGGGTTGTCAAGGACACTACTGACACTATGCTGCTGCAACAGGATCTGGAAAGGTTGAGCAGATCGGCTGAAAGGTGGCAAATGAAGTTTAACATTGACAAATGTAAAGTACTACACATGGGAAACAGCAACCCCAGAGCAACATATCAACTCTGTGGTACTACACTGACAGTGGTAGAGAATGAAAAGGACCTGGGGGTGGTTGTGCAGGCAGATATGAAGTTCTCTGAGCAGTGCAGACGGGCTGCAAGAGTAGCTCATGGTGTATTGTCAATGATATATAGGAATTTTTCTAGCAGGGATAAGGAGGTGAATTTCCCTTATATAAGGCAATGGTCAGGCCACACCTAGAGTACTGTATACAGGTCTGGAGACCTCATTTCAAGAAGGATGTAGAGCTGCTGGAACGAGTACAGAGAAGGACAACAAGATTAGTGAATGGAACAAAGGGGTGCTCTTACGAAGAAAGGCTTAAGTTTTGCAAATTAGTATCTGGAGACTAGGCACCAGCGAGGTGATCTGATAGAGGTGTATAAAGCCTTGAATGGTTTGAGCATGCTCAATGCTAATGGGATTCTTCCTCTTGCTCAGAATAATCACCTGAGAAGGCATAAATTCAAATTGAGGAAAGACAGATGTAGGATAGACGTGTGGAAATTTGCCTTTAGCCAGCGGGTGGTTGGTTGGTGGAACAGACTTCCATCCCTTGTCGTGGAAGTTGATAGCCTAAATAAGTTTAAGGCTCAGCTGGACAGGTATTTTGAACAAACAGAGGGGTGAAGTGGAAGTGGTTTTTTTTTTTTTTTTTTTGGCTGATGCTGAATAAGCTTGCTTTCTTGCATCAAATGCCTCTACTAATGCTAATGGACACTGCTGTTCGTGGACAAAATGTTATTAGTGGAGTTTCCCAGAGTTCGGTGTTGGGCCCATTTTTGTTTTGTATATTTATTAATGATATTCAAGAAGGTATATATGAGGTTTAATGTCCAAGTTTGCAGATGACACAAAGGTTGGCAAGGTTGTTGCTACTCCAACTGGATGTAGATAAGTTGGGCTAATGGGCTGAGAAGTGGCAACTGAAGTTTAACATTAGCAAAGGCACATGATGCAAGAAAGCAAGCTTATATAGCATCAGCCAAAAAAAAAAAAAAAACCGCCCTAATTTCACCAGTCCACTCGCTCCAAATGTTTGTCAAGTTCTGCCTTGAATCTGTTTAAGCTATCAACTTCTAGAATGACAGATGGAAGTTTGTTCCAGCAATCATCCACCCGCTGTCTAAAGGCAAACTTCCGCACATTTATCCTACAACCGTCTTTCCTCAATTTGAATTTATTCCCTCTCAGGTGATTATTCTGAGCAAGAATCCCATCAGCATTGAGCATGCTCAAACCATTCAAGACTTTATACACCTCAATCAGATCACCTTGCAGGTGCCTAGTCTCCAGACACTGTAATTTGTGGAGCAGGGCCATCCCAAAATTTTTTGAAAAACAGTAATGTTGTAAGTAAAATTTTATGAATAATAGAAGAATATAGTAATTTTATGAATAATAGAAGAATATAGTAATTTTATGAATAATAGAAGAATATAGTAATTTTATGAATAATAGAAGAATATAGTAATTTTATGAATAATAGAAGAATATAGTAATTTTATGAATAATAGAAATAGTAATTCATATCCTTATGAATAATAGAAATAGTAGTTCATATCCTTATGAATAATAGTAATGTGGCAAATGATGGGGTGTTCATTTCCTTCAGATGTTTCATGTAAGCAAAAGCATACTAGTTCACACTTTTGCAGGAGTGCCTTCTCTTTTGCAATTTGCTGGACTCCACTACAATTCCAATTTAGAAATTCAGCCATTACTTGGGCTTGGTGGATCCGTGAGTGGCTTCCAAATTGCTGCAAGCTTATTTTTCTCAGAATTGGGCTTTTCTTTTTTTAGGGAAGTATGATCACTATCCTTTGTCCATTTATTCTTCCACAAAGTGTTCCAAGACTGACTTATTAGGCACCTCCTTGGTTTTGACATCCATTTTTTTTGTACTACCAGTGGCAGTTGGGTTTTCTGTACTGTTACTTTTACCACATAATTTTTGTAACACTGGAGCACAAGGAGGTACCAATGTTGGAATGGCAGCTGATTGTGTTTTCTGTGCATGTTTTTCAGAGCTCTGTAAACAATGGGCATAAATGACTCTTTTGGTAGTACAGTCATTTTCATTTGACTCCCAATGGAGCATTGCTTTGCAAACTTTTCATCATATGTTGCCTTATTGCTCTGGCATACTCAAGAGTATGTGGAATGCTCTCCTTAGCAATTAATGCAGTTGGATTTTGTAGCTTTACATGATTAAATTTCGCAGCTCTTCGCACCACACTAAGTGCATGGAATGACAGCAGGGCAGACTACTTGTAAATGTTCATATTTCTGGTACTTGAAGAACCTTAATAGGTTTGGAAAATATAGATATACCATGCATTTCAGCCAGCTTTAATCTCATTAGGAAATTGCCATATTAAAAGTGAGCATCAGGTTTCTTATCATTCTACACTTGAAAATAATATATTTCTCTAACAGGAAAAAATACCTATAAAGAGAACAGATGGTGCTAATAAAAGAAAACATATTTTGATAATTTTATTTGTATACGTAAAATTCACAATTTAGAAACTCACTTGACCAGAGAATTTACTGTTAGGGTTGGCTCAAGAGAAATCAAGCTAACTATGAGGCGACATGCATGTAACCTGTGAATTTCTATTTCTGATTTCAGAAGAAATCTGATGATTGATGGTAACCTTTCAACCTAAAATAATCAAATATATCAAACATTATTTTCAAGGACAAAACTGAATAAATATCCATTATACATTAAGTACAAAACATCAATATTTTAGAAAGAATTCCCCAGTTCAGAAACAACACAAAATGTTCATTATTTAGAGTTAATTTGTATTATTAATTGTAAAAGGCTGTAAATTAAAGAAGTTCCAGTTCATAACCAATTGGTAGGAATATTTGTAAAATCTTAACAGTTTCACATGCAACTTCACTTCTTAATGCCAGAAATCAAGCATTAAATTTGTGACTTTTTGATTTTAATTCTTATCTTTTCAAAACATTTCCTCTTTTTAGTTTTAGTTATAAAATTTAAGATAAATGATGAAACAGAAGGTCACATATGAAACTAAAGTAATAGCAACTTTCTGTGAGAAAGGACAGAATAAAAAGCAGAGGTGATAATGTTTTAACTCTCTACAAAAATTTCATGGATCTACCTTGAGATACATTTTTTTTTGGCAACTTCTCTCTCTCTCTCTCTCTCTCTCTCTCTCTCTCTCTCTCTCTCTCTCTCTCTCTCTCTCTCTCCCTCCCTCCCTCCCTCCATTTATTCCCTTCTACTTCTGTTCTTTGAAACAACCTTCCTTCTTATTACTTTTATTTTCTGGAAATTACAATTTACAGAAATTAACAGAAAACTTAAAACCTACTAGGGTTTTGGGGATTACCATAAAAGAGAATTATAGGTTATCCTACTCTTATTTTTGCAAAAGCAAAAATAGGAGTAGGAGGGTGTTATAGGCTTAATGACTCGAATGAGCACAACGAACAATTGTACAGAGAAATAGTGGGCTAGTAAATCACAATGTCTTATAATGGGGTATTTTAACTTCTCAGATATTGACTGGAACTTGTGGATTGGTCACTCGCACACTAGTAAGACTTTTGTGGATTTATTGGATGATTGTTTTCTGCAGCAACATGTTTGAGAGGCAACTAGAGAGGGTAATACTCTTTATCTGGTTATCAGCAGTGATCATTCGTGTATTAAGAATTTGCAGATAAAGGAACCACTAGGTGGCAGTGATCACAGTGTACTGATGTGGGATTTAGTTAAAGATATAATTACCATCAGGGGTAAAGGAAAGGGTTCTTGCTACAGTGGTCTCAGACAGTTTTTAAATTCTGTACAGTGGGATCAACTACAGTGAGTACCGCTCTAAAACGGTGTTAGCAGGCCAGCCGCTAGTTAGTACACCAGACAGAAGCTATTCGTAACTCTTTAGGAGGTTTCAGGATCAGCTAGTAGATAGTGACTGGAGGGAGTCCGAGTAGTGTGTATGCGGGGGGGGGCATTGTCAAGGCCACGTTATGTCAAGGATCTGGGTATATTCTTACCACGTGTATGCCATATCCAAAAATTTCATTACTTCATATAGCATGTCTCCCTCCCCACTTTTTCTTACCATTGACTACACCATTAATTGTCAAACTAATAGAATAAGCTTATCTGCGAAAAGATCGAAACCTCAAAAACACTTTCTAGTTCATTTCACAAATATATATGTGACCTCAATTCTAATCTCAACGATGTCCATTTCCACTTGCAGTCTGCCAAACCCTATGTACTTTCTCTGACAGAATCTAAGTTATCGGTTGATTCAACTACTGCTCATCTCAGTTGCCCAAATTATTTGCTTTATGATTCCCTTCGCCTCAAAGGTGGTACTTGTGCATATGTCCCTCCCGATATTCCCTGTCAGAGACTCGATAATTTGGAATCTCCTCTTTTCGATCTTTTCTAGCTTAAAATCTCTCTACCTCATTGTGTCAAATTCATCTGTTGTCTCTACCGTTCTCCCAACTCCACTAATCACTTGGAACTCTTTGACTTCCTCTCTTTGAAACGACTTTCTCCAGTCCAACTTTCCTAACAGTGAGGTAATTTTCCTTGGCGATTTTAATGTTCACAACTCCAGCTGGCTTCTATTTTCTAGTCACACCGACCCAGCTGGTCGAGATGCTGAGGCTTTTGCAATTACTAATGACCTTGCACACATTGTTCATTTACCTACAAGAATACTGGACAATCCTAACCATACAGCCAACACGCTTGATCTTTTTCTCACAAACAAGCGTTCTAAGTACATGGTCGAAGTGGTCCTTTAGGCACCTCAGATCACAACTTGGTGATTGTCTCTTCTCCAATGGAGCCTTTATCTCGTGGCTATTCCCAACCTTGTATTGTTTGGCATTACAAGAATGCAAAATGGGAGAGAGATTTCTTTTCTTCATTTCCTTGGTCGGATTACTGTTTCAAAACTTCTGATGTGAACATTTGCTCAGATTGTATCAGTGAAATTATTTTTGTAGGAATGGAATCCTTCATTCCACACTCCACTTTAAATTCTCGTTCTTAATCTAAACTGTGGTTTTCTAATAATTGTGCTAAGGCTCTTCAAGAGAAGAACGGCTGTTCGAGAAAACTTGCCCTGCTCAATCAGCTTCAACTTCTTGAATATCCACTACCAATTCCTTAAATGCCAATCTCCAGGTAATTCTCCAGTGGGACAAAGACAACTTAGTTGATTTCAATCCTTCAAAAACCCAGTCTTGTCTTATATCTCGCAAAAAGGATTCTTCTGCTCCAATGCTTATCTTTCATGACACTCCGATTTCGAGGCAAAATGATATATCTCTTTTGGGGATTACCCTGACTTCTAATCTCTCTTGGCACAAGCACATTACAAATATTGCTTCCTCTGCATCTAAAAAACTTGGTTTTCTCTTTCTCTCTCGGCGTTACTTTCTTCCAAACAGCTGTTCATTCTGTACAAATCGAAAATCCACCCTACCATGGAATATTGTTCCCACATCTGGGGTGGTACTCCCATAAAACCTTTCTCAGGCTTCTAGATTCCATTCAGAAGAGGCCAGTTAAGTTAATTAATGACTCCTCTCTAACAGAGTCTCTACACTCTGTCTCATAGATGTACTGTTTCTGCTGCATGCCTTTTTTACAGATACTTCCATGGGCACTGTTCTTCTGAACTGGCTTCTATAATTCCCGCTCTCCATTTCAAAACAGTCCGAACAAGTGCTGCCACCAGCCAACATCCATTTACTATCCAGTTGGGCCTTGAGGTTGTTGTTGTTGTTTGGTTTTTAGGAGCATTAGCAACTAAGGCCATATTGCTCCAGGATATGCGGTGGTCATTCCTTAACCTTTCCGCATCCTCCGTATTTGGTGGTGACGGGCTCGAACCCCGGTCTAATCAAGAAGCGTGTGCTACGCACTGCTGCTCCTTCCCACCTGGCTACGGAGGCGCTGGGCCTTGAGGTTGTCACAGACATTCTGTCAGATATTCCAGACAAGCAGGACCCAATTTTGGCGAAGTCCGGATGGTCTGTGACAGCCAAATCCTCAGCTTGCACCTTCACGATGGTGGAACTGTTAGTAATACTGGGTATAACCTCCATGCACAAGTACATGGTGTGTGATCATCCAAGTGTGAACCAACGTAACCAGGGGTCGAGGTATGGTGCCCACACCACACGGAGGAACGGCGTCCCTCTATGTTACAAGGTAGTAGTAGATGGTAGATGACTCTCATCAACTGGTGCAATACCACCACTTTGCTTATTGGAGGCTTGAAGTGGTGAAACCCATGTTTAGTCTGTAGAGCTAAGTTCCGGTCAACCCTTCCCCATCTCTTCCATCATGCAGTATGATTGATGACTTTTGAGGTTATGATGAACATCATGGTGAGATCCAATATTCCTTACATTTCGAGTGTACAGCTCTAAAACGGTGTTCGCAGGCCGGCCGCCAGTTAGAACACCAGACCGAACCTATTGCTAACACTCTAAGAGGCTTCCGGATCAGCTAGTGTATAATCTTGCTACCTCTACTCTGCCAGATAGTGACTGGAGGGAGTCCGAGTAGTGTGTATGCGGGGAGCATTGTCGAGGCCACGTTATGTCAAGGATCTGGTTATATTCTTACCATGTGTACGCCATATCCAAAAATTTCATTACTTCATACAGCATGTTGCACCCACTTTTTTTTACTATTGAATACACCATGAATTGTCAAACTAATAGAGCAAGCTTATCTGCGAAAAGATCTAAACCTCCCAAGCATTTCCTAATTCATTTCACAAATATACGTGGTCTCAATTCTAATCTCAACGATGTCCATTTCCACTTGCAGTCTGCCAAACCCCATGTACTTTTTCTGACAGCATCTCAGTTATCGGTTGATTCAACTACTGCTCATCTCAGATGCCCAAATTATTCGCTGTATGATTCTTTTCGCCTCAAAGGTGGTACATGTGCATATGTCTGTTCTGATATTCCCTGTCAGAGACTTGGCAATTTGGAATCTCCTCTCTTTGATCTTCTCTGGCTTATAATCTCTCTACCTCATTGTGTCAAATTCATCTGTTGTCTCTACCGTTCTCCCAACTCCACTAATCACTTGGAGCTCTTTGACTTCCTCTCTTTGCAAACTTGACTTTCTCCAGTGCAACTTTCCTAACAGTGAGATAATTTTCCTTAGTGATTTTAATGTTCACAACTCCAGCTGGCTTCCGTTTTCTAGTCAAACCGACCCAGCTGGTTGAGATGCTGAGGCTTTTGCAATTACTAATGATCTTGCACAGATTATTCATTTACCTACAAGAATATCGGACAATCCTAATCGTACAGCCAATACGCTTGGATCTTTTTCTCACAAACAACCCTTCTAAGTACACGGTCGAAGTGAGAGGTCCTTTAGGCACTTCAGATCACAACTTGTTGATTGTCTCTTCTCCAATGGAGCCTTTATCTCATGGCTATTCCAAACCTCGTGTTGTTTGGCATTACAAGAATGAAAAATGGGATGATCTGAGAGACTTCTTTTCTTCTTTTCCTTGGTCGGATTACTGTTTCAAAAGTCCTGATGTCCACGTTTGCTCAGATTGTGTCAGTGAAATTATTCTTGCAGGAATGGAATCCTTTATCCCACACTCCACTTTAAAATCTCATCCTTTATCTAAACCTTGGTTTTCCAATAAATGTGCTAAGGCTGTTCAAGAGAAGAATGTTCCATATCGTAATTGGCTTGTTTCTAATTCTTTAGTTTCATTTTCTGCCTACACCAAAGCTCGCAACAATTGTAAAGCAGTTATTAACCATTCCAAACTAAGAGTTTGAACAGGCTAAGAGTAGAAAACTTGCTTCTTGCCTTAATGGTAGCCAAGCATTCTGGTCTCTTGCCAAAGCTATTGGCCGCAACTTTTGCCCATCTCTGCTCCCACCTCTGTCCAAACCAGATGGCTCTGTTGTCACTTCAGCCGAGGATAAATCTGACCTGCTGGCATCCCATTTTTCTTTCAACGATCTTATAAAAACACCTCCCACTATTCCCAACATGCTCCATTCAATGCCTCCTGTGGTCTTCCGTCAAAAGGATGTCAGAAGGATTCTGACGAATCTTGATGCTAAGAAAGCTCCAGGTATTTCTCCACTTGTTCTCAAAACCTGTGTTCCTGAACTTACTCCTTTTCTTTGCCGCCTTTTTTCACTTTTTTATTCCAAAGGTGTTTTTCCTTTTGCTTGGAAATTTGCTCATATCCAGCGAGTTCCTAAAAAGGGTGACAAATCCCTCCCATCCAATCATCATCCCATTGCAATTACTTCTACTCTTTCTAAAGTAATGGAGAAATCAATTAACTGCCAAATTTTAAACTATCTGGAAACATTCCATCTGATTAAAGATCGCCAGTATGGATTTCGTCAGTGTCGATCCACTGATGATATTCTGGCTTATGTTACCCATTTATGGACTAATTCAATGGAAAGGTTCGGTGAAACACAAGTAGTTGCTCTTGACATCTCAAAGGCTTTTGATCGTGTTTGGCATAAAGGTCTTCTAAACAAGCTTCCATCTTATGGTTTGCCAACTGTTTTTAGTAATTGGTTATCCAGTTTTCTCTCTGATCGCTCACTGAGGGTGATGGTAGATGGCTCTCTGTCTTCTAACTTTTCCACAAATGCCAGTGTCCCCCAAGGTTCAGTTCTTTCCCCCACTCTTTTCCTTTTGTATATTAATGACCTTCTTCCATTGACTGGAAATCCTATCCATAGTTTTGCCGATGATAGCACATTGCATTCCACTGTCCATTTTGAGAAAACTTGTCCTGCTCAATCAGCTGCAACTTCTAGATAATCTGCTAGCATTTCCTTAAATGCCGATCTTCAGGTAATTCTCCAGTGGGGCAAAGATAATTTAGTTGATTTCAACCCTTCTATAACTCAGTCTTGTCTTATATCTCGCAAAAAGGATTCTTCTGCTCCTATGCTTATCTTTGGTGACACTCCGATTTCGAGGAAAAATGATATATCTCTTTTGGGGATTACCCTGACTTCTAATCTCTCTTGGCACAAGCACATTATAAATATTGCTTTTTCTGCATCTAAAAAACCTGGTTTTCTCTTTCACTCTCGGCGTTACTTTTCTTCCAAACAGCTGCTCACTCTGTATAAATCGCAAATCTGCCCTTCCATGGAATATTGTTCCCACATCTGGGGTGGTGCCCCCAAAACGTCTCTCAGGCTTCTTGATTCCATTCAGAAGAGGGCAGTTAGGTTAATTAATGACTCATTTCTAACAGAGTCTCTGCACTCGCCGTCTCATAGACGTACTGTTTCTGCTGCATGCCTCTTCTACAGATACTTCCATGGGCACTGTTCTTCTGAATTAGCTTCTATAATTCCTGCTCTCTCTTTCAGAACAGTCCGAACACGTGCCGCCACCAGCCAACATCCATTTACTGTCCAACTTCAAACTCACAGAACCAACTTTTCATCTTCCTCGTTTATTCATGTAACTGCCATTTTCTGGAAAAACCTTCCTTCATATGTATTTCCTGAAAATTAGAGTCTACAGAAGTTCAAGTCCAATGTCAACAAATATCTTCTTTCGTCTTCTCAACCTCCAACCCAAGCACGGTACTAAGTACTATAGGTTCTAACATCTCTTGTGTTTGGGGTTTACATAAAAAAAAAAAAAAATGTCAAACTCACAGAACCAACTTTTCATCTTCCTCGTTTATTCATTCAACTGCCGTTTCCTGGAACAGCCTTCCTTCATATGTATTTGCTGAAAATTACTGTCTACAGAAGTTCAAGTCTAATGTCAACAAATATTTTCTCTAGTGTTCTCAACCTGCAACCCAAGCACGGTACTAAGTACTATTGGTTCAAATACCTCTCTTGTTTGGGGTTTCATAAAAAAAAAAAAAAAAAAATGATCATGTTACCAACAGCAAATACTAAGTGGGAAGCATTCAAGGAATTAATCGTGGAAGCTACTAAACGTTTCATACCTATTAAGAAATACTGTTCAAGGTTTATCCCTAAATGGTTGTCAAATGAACTTAATGAGACTCGTGGCAGAGAAGAAAAATGCATGGGATGCACATAAATTATCAGGGAACACAGAAGCCAATGGCAGATATAAGCTAGTCTGTAATCAAGTCACAAAGGAGGTTAGGCAGGTGAAGGCAGATTACGAGAAATGTTTGGCAAAGGATGCTAAGAAAAACCGCAAGGATTTCTTTACTTATATAAACTCTAAAAGGAAGGGGACGAATCAGATTGGTCCACTTGATATCAATCGTTCGACTGTTGATGATCCTGCTCAGTTAACAAACCAACTGAATGAGTATTTTGCCTCTACATTCCACATGAGTTATTAAGGATTGAAAATTCCAGAAGGTTATCAAATTGTAACAGGGTGCTTAATGTTTTGTAATAACCGAGAGCAAAGTGGAGGAGAAATTGTTGAAGTTAAACATATGAAATGCACCTGGGGTGGATGGGATCTATCCAGTTATATTAAAGGAGGCAGCAAAGGAACTAAGCGCACCCTTAGCTATAATTATGAGAGAATCCTTGGACTCAGGGGAGTTCTCCACAAACTGTAGATGTGCTAGTTATACGAGTAATTACAGACCTGCTAGTTTAACTTCTGTTCCGGGTAAAATAATGGAGTCGCTGGTTAAAGATGCATTGCAGAATTATCTAGACAAGACTACAGCAATAATTCAGACACAACGTGGGTTTGTTAAGGGAAAGTCTTGTCTTATTGGATATTATGATGTGGTTACAAAGAAACTGGATGCACAAAATAATTTTGATATCATATAGTTCGATTTCAGGAAAGCTTTTGACACTGTTGCGCATGGAAGATTACTGTACAAATTGGAGCAGAATAGTATTAAGGGTAAGTTGCTATAATGGATAAAAGGATGGTTGAGTGGCAGAAGACAGAGGGTGGTAATCAATGGGTGCTGCTCTTCGTGGATTAATGTTATTAGTGGAGAACCACAGGGTTCGGTGTTGGGTCCTCTGTTGTTTTGTCTATTTATCAATGATATTGATGAAGGTATATCAGGCTTAGTGTCAAAGTTTACAGATGATACAAAGGTTGGCAGGATTGTTAATGACAGTAATGGCAGTGTGCTGCTGCAACAGGATCTAGAAAATTTGGGAAAATGGGCTGAGAAGTGGCAACTGAAGTTTAACATTTGCAAATGCAAAGTACTGCATATTGGTAGAAGTAACACCAGAGGAATGTACCAACTGTGTGGAACTACACTTAGGTTGATAGAAAATGAAAAAGTCCTGGGAGTAATTGTGCAGTGAGATATGAAGTTTTCTGAACAATGCAGACAGGCTGCAATTGCAGGTCATGGGGTTTTGTCAATGATGTACAGGAATTTTGTTAGCAGGTGATTGTCCCTCTGTATAAGGCAATGGTCATGCCATGCCTTGAGTATTGCGTACAAGTCTGGAGGCACCATTTTAGGAAGGATGTAGAATTGCTTGAGCGTGTACAGAAAAGGGCAACAAGATTGGTGAAGGGAATGAAGAGATCCTCTTACCAAGAGAGGCTTAAGTTCTGCAAATTGCAGCAGCTGGAGACTAGGCACCTGCGAGGTGATCTGATTGAGGTATATAAGGCCTTGAATGGGTTGAGTACGCTGAATTCTAATGGGATTCTTCCACTTGTTCAGATTACGAACCTAAGGGGGCATAAATTCAAATTGAGGAAAGGCAGCTGTAGAATAGATGTGTGGAAATTTGCCTTTAACCAGTGGGTGGTTAATTGCTGGAACAAACTTCCATCTGTCATTGTGGAAGTTGATAGGTTAAATAAATTTAAGGAGGAACTGGACAAACATTTAGAGGGAATGGTTGTGTGAATTTTTTTTTTTTTTTTTTTTTAGCTGATGGTACATAAGCTCATATGCTTGCTTTCTTGCATCATGTGCCACGATTACTATTACAAGTTGTGATATACAATTATTATAGAGATTATAAGAAATTATAACTATAGAATCTTCTAGTTTATACAAAATTATTCAAAATATAAATGTTGAAGAAAACAGATGAAGAAAGGGAAGATGATGTACTTATTGATGTACCATGAATGGCTTGGAGGCAGAGGAGGAATTATAGATATCAATTTTGCAGAATTACATCTATAATTAGCAGCTGAAAATGAACCAGTGTGTATGTGTGTGCGTGTGTGTGTGTGTGTGTGAGGTAGAATTGACAAGTCTGTTAAAAAAGTGCTAAGATGGAGGCATGAATTACACAAAATGGCATAACTAATAGAAGGATAGCAGAAACTGGAGATATTATAGGCATGAGAAAAAATGTGAATATCCTATGTGATATAATGAATTAAACAAATTTATTGGCTGAATTGCAAAACCAATTAGATAGAAGGGAACTGTAAAGCAAAATTGATTAAGTAAAAATGGAAAAAAAAAAAAATATATATATATATACATATCTATAGATATATTTTTATATAAATATATTTTTATATAAATATATAAATAAATAATATTAATAAATATATTATATAAATATATATATTATATATATATATCTTCTTCTTCTTCAGTGCATCAGTCTATCAACTGGTTTGCCCCTTTGATGAGCTGTCTCCATTTCTCCTGGTCTTGTGCTAGGTGTTTCAATTCTACATAGCTTTGAAGCCCAGCTTCCTTCAGAATTGTATTTATGATGGTGTTTCTCGGTCTTCCTTGTTTTCTTTTTTATATATATATTTATTATTTTATTTATTTTTTTTTTTTGGAAAGGATAGGCTTTTCTATGTAAATATATTTGTTTATTACAAAATTTGTTTCATATGTATTACAGAGTTCATTTTTACCCTGTGAGAAATAAATATTGTTATTTTGTATGTTTAATGCAAATCTTGGCACAGCTGTCCAATTATTGCCCCTATTATTGCCTCTGGCAACCCAGTTCCCTGCTTCTTGAAGTATGGTACTGATTTGCTAGAATTTACTTCTGTGTAAACAAAACCAGTCTATGGTTGCTACAAAGTTGGTTGGTTGTTGTTACGAGTTTTATGGCGCATCAGCATCTAAGGCTGATGCACCATAGTCTAAAGGTATAAAATATAAAGATATCAAAATAAGCAAAAATATAAAATAATATACTGTATCTGATTAATATATTATACACAAATTATATAATATTGGTGTAAATACACCATAGTTTACCCATAAGTTTAACTACATATGTAGTTTAACGGTATCGTTTAGTGAGCCAACACGTTCTGAAATACGTCTGGGTGGTGGTGCCCACTGAGAATAAATAACACTCCTCTACTAGAGAAGCATTATTTATTTGAAGTAGTGCAATACCTCATTGTGAAGGTAGCCACAAAATGAGATAAAATCTAAACGATGATAGGATGGAATGAAGCAAAATAGACATTGCAAAGGAATACAACATCCCTTTACCTACTTTATCTACAATGATGAAAAAAACGGAAAAAACTTGGAAGTTTTTTTCATTTGTGTGTCATGATTCACAATGTAAATGCCTTCAGGAATTTCCTTTTGAGTCCCGATGTCCCTGGACTTTGTATTGTAAATGGATCTTGTGGCAACCATAATTTAAGTAAAATTTGAACTTTAGAAAGATTAACAAAATTTAAACTTACTGTTATATTACTGAATTTATGTTAAAATATTGCAGAAATTAAACTATTGACAAAACTTAAATCTTTGACTAAAGAAGTCAAATTTAAGCTACCGAACAAAAGTTACGAGATTCCCAGCCAAAGTATCGATAACAAATGCTATTTGAATATTAAGCTGTAGCTTTTCAAATACTTTACAAATTTAAACTTATAATATACTACAGAATTTAAATCAACAGAGTATTACAAAAATTATACTGCTGAATAAACAATTTAACCACTAGTGAAATTAAATTTAACCTACCCAATGAAAGTTACGAAGTTCCCGCTAAAATATCGATATCAAAGGCTATCTGAATATTAAGATGTAGCTTTCCAAATACTTATCTAAATATAAAAATAAATTAACTTATAACCATGTATAAGACGCACCTTAATTTTAGGGCCTGAAATTTGAAAAAAAATGTATTACATAAAGTTATTGAACTCAAGTTTTATTCATCATAAAATTCATACAATTCCTCATCCTATCCTATCCATTAGCTTGTCCTCGTCTGTGTCTGATGACGAATCACTGTCTTCATATATTGCCTCATCCTCAGTTCCATCTATGGCATTTGAAATGCCACACTTCTTAAATGACTTGACAACGATCTCAATCTTGATATTATCCCAGAATCTTTCCACCCAGGTACAAACTTCTCCTATAGTTGGTTTCTTCACTCTTCCTGCTGGTGTCAAATTGTCCCCAGAAGACTTCATCGATTGGTTCCATTTGTGTCTCATGGCAGCTTTGAAGGGTTTGTTAATGCTAACATCAAGTGGTTGGAGCTGGGATGTCAAGCCTCCAGGTATGATGGCAAGTTTTGTTTTTTTGCTCTGCAGCAATCTTCTTTGTGTATTTTGTTATGTGTGCCCTGAACTGATCAAGCACCAATAGGGCAGGCTTGCGTAAGAGCCCACCTGGTCTCCTCCAAACTTTCTCGAACCAGATCTTCATCCCATCCTGATCCATCCAACCCTTGTCATGAACGTGGACAATCACTCCTCGAGGAATGTCTTCTTTTGGCATTGTTTTGCGTTTGAAAATCAGCATAGGAGGCAGCTTGGTTCCGTCGGCACAACAAGCTAGAACAACTGTATAATGGCTCTTTTCATGTCCCCTTGTCTTCACAGTTACAGTTTTCACCCCCTTCTTATCAACAGTTCTGTTACTTGGGACATTAAACTGAAGGGGGGACTTCGTCAATATTTGCAATCTGTCCCAACTCAAACTGATGTGTCTTCCGACATTGAATGACAAAACAATGAAATTCAAGGACCTTCTGCTCATAGCTTTCAGGCATCTTTTTGGGCAAGTCTGGTGCGTGTACGCATGCTTAGTCCACTCCGTTTCATGAACCTGAAGCACCAATTGTGTCCTCCTTTGAAATCAGTAACTTCTTTTTCATCAGCAATTCTTCTTGCCTCATGCTGAACCATCTTTGTGGACACAGGAATTCCAATTGCCCTTTGCTCTTCAATTCATATCTTTAATTCCCTCTCTAAATCAGGCCATTTTGCTGACTTGCCTCTCATAGCCTTCTTCTGCCGTGGCATTTTCAGTAGGGTTTTTTCTTCTTCCCATAGCCAGTCTCGGATTGTTTTCTCAGTTGGAGGAGGACCAAACGTAAGTTTGGTCCTCCTCCAACTCCCATTCACTTTTGCAAACTGGATCACTTTTAACTTGAATTCAGCACTGTACGAAAATCTTTTCTGAGCCATTTCTGGGCAGAACGTGGCAAAATGTAACCTAATATACCGGTAACAAGTGCGAAACAATGAGCGCAAAGACAACTAGCGCGAAAAAGCGGGAAATGCAAGTAAAAAAATCTACAACCACTGTATAAGACGCACCCAGTTTTTAGACCCCAAATTTTTCGAAAAAGAGTGAGTCTTATACATGGGGAAATACGGTATATATCAACTACAGTTTATATATTAAAATAAAAAAAACACTCAAAAATTATTTCAAAAACTAACCTGCAATGAAGAACTTCAGAAATACATAGCTACATGCTGTAGCTCTGATCCCAGAGGTTCTGGGATCGAGAATTTCGAGCAAGCTGGATGGTTATCTTTACAATTTGGACGTACAGGTGTTTCTGCTGTGAAATCTGCCTGTGTGTGTGTGTGTGTGTGTGTGTGTGTGTGTGTTCCTTGAATCTGCATTTGGGGCACACTGAGTGTGGCCAAATTTTTGGTATTTGAAGCACCTAACTGGATTTAGAATGTAGGGTCATGTGTGGCAATTCAGGTAGCCAGCTTTGACTGTAATATCTTTGACTGTAAAGAGAATTAAAATTTTAATTCTCTCTGTCTGTATAACTTTCTGTTCTTTTAGCTCTTGGACTAATTTTGCTTCAGAAACATTTATTATGTTCCATTCAGACTGGATGCATTTAGAGGTATTTAGGGTGGCATGTGCAGTAACTGTGATCAGAATATCTGCAAGGTTTGATATTCTAAGTAGGGTTCAGAGTGTCTATAGTTCATAGTCTCTACAAGTAAATATTCAGAGCAGAGTGTTTTCACCATTTCAGGTGATCCAGCAGCATTCTCAAGACATTTCTGAATAAGAAATGGAGAAACTGCACCTATTGGTTGACTGGTAAGATTTTTTTGGGAATGTATTATTTTTGAGAATATATCAACAGGAATAGTGGTGATTCTTTTTTTGGATCCTTCTGTCCTTTATTACTTGGGATGGGATGAGATAAATTCAGTTTGGCCTGTCCTTGAAAATGAGCCTTGAGGCTCAAGTGATGGATAACGTCCTTCGTGATCTGTGTTAGCTATTTTCTGCCAAGGATACCAGCCCTGCCACAGGGAGGCAGGAGCAGTGCCTGGAGTGACCAAGTGAAGATTAGTAGGGTTAGTAAAAAGACTAAAAAAAATGAAGAAAGGTCCTTTCCTGCTCTTGACCAGTACTTTTGGAATAAAAGCTGCTATTAAATAAAAGGAATTCTTAAGGAGAGGAACGTAAAAGTACTGGGCTATTCATAAAATCTCAGTGAACGCTCACAGAAATTATTTGGTCACAAAATGCTTGGCACCCGGGGCCAGGAGGGAGGAGACATCTCATTGAACAAGAGAGGCAGGTGACTAAGAACCTGTGGGATTACTTCCAGGAAAACACAGCACCAATCTACCATACCAAAAGAAAGAGAGCCAAAAGGTGCACAACAGTCAACCTTAACAAAGAGACCGACCACTTATACAGACAGAGGAAACAAAGAAAAACGGGCAAAGAAGGCACTCCATGGCAGACACTACAATAAGCTCCATCAAGACTACATAGATAAGATGGCTTCCAATGCATGGCTTGTGAACCAGTAGCTCTTTTCCAAGACTGAAGGATTGACGCTCGCTATCCAATACCGGGTAATCAACACCAGGAAATACATCGCCAAGGACACTGGAGTGACATGTGACACTTGTTGACATGCCACCTGGCCCAGAAACAATCCATGTCACTGTGGGTTGCAGAAGAATCATCCTGATGGAGTACACTGATAGACATGATCAGGTGACCAGGATAATAGATCAGAAACTAGCAAAAAAATATCAGTTGATCAAAGAAAGTGTACTGTATTACAAGTATGGACCCCAGGCCATACTAGAGATCTCTAGTCGCAAACTATACTGGGACCATGCCATAATAATGGACAAGACAATCCTGCACAATGGACCAGATATAATTCTCATTGACAAGTTGGAAAAGGCTTCCTACCTAATCAACACAGTGGTGCCCAACACCAAAAAATCTAAGAGGAAAAGATTGGGAGGTAAACACACCTAAGACAGGAAGTCAAAGAAATGTGGCATATAGAACAAGTAATGACCCTCCCGATAACTGTGTCAACATAAGAACCTAGCAGCAATAGGCCTCCCAGAGAACACTTAGATGGAATTCCAGAAAGCTGCAATTCTGAACAACTGTAGGATAGTAAGAGAGTTCCTCAACCGACAGTAATATCAATAGTAGTAACTGGACACAACCAACCACTCTATGCACTTGGTGCCAGTATCCATCATGGAGCTGAAAAAAAACCATAAAGCAGGAAAAGTTCTTATAATAGATTATATATTACGTACCACTATCTTGGAAACTTCATCTTTAGCAAGAGAAGATTAGAATATTTACAGTTACTTTATTTTATGATTTTTAAGTTGAATGATATATACAAATTTGTTAATAGATATTTATATCTTTAATGGAACTGTGGAGCAACAATCAAAGCATGGTCTCACTAAACACTTTTTAACTTTTGTGCAGTGGGACCAACTGATGATGTTATCAACAGCAAATTCTAAATGGGAAGTAATTAAAGAAGCTACTAGGCTTTTCATACCAAAGCAGACATACTGTTTGAGGCTTAGACCTAAATGGAAATCAGATGAACTATTGAGACACAAGCCGGAGAAGAAAAGTGCATGGGATGCATATAAATTATCAGGTGATACAGACGTCTATGATAGATATAAATTAGTCTGTAATCAAGTCACAAAGGAGGCTAGGCAGCCTACGGCAGATTAAGGGAGGTCTCTGCCAAAAAATACAAAGAAAAATAGCAGACTATGATTATATTAACAATAGAAGGAAGGAGTTGAATCATATTGGGCCACTTGATGTCTATGGGTTAACTGTTGATGAGCCTGCTCAGGTTGTGGAAAAATTGAATAGGTATCTTGCATCTACATTCACATGTGAGAATTCTTTAGGGAAGAGGATGCCAGTCGTTTATCAATCTCAAAAGAGGAGCTAAATGACTGTGATAACTGAAAGGAAATTGGAGGGAAAATTGTCGAAGATGGACATAAAAAGGCCCCTGGGGTGGGTGGAATATATCCAGTTATATTAAGGGAGGCAACAAAGGGGATAAGCAAGCCCCTAGCCATAATTATAAGAGCATCACTGGATCCAGGGGAGGTCCTAAGGACTGGAGGTACTGCATATGAGTAGCAGTAAACCCAGAGTTACTTATCAACTGTCTGGTACTAAACTCAGGGTAGTGGAGAATGTAAGAGACCTGAGGATAATTGTGCAGTCAGACATGATATTCTCTGAGCAGTGTGCAGACATGCTGCCAAGACAGTTCAAGGGGTTTTGACAATGATATAAATAAACTTTGCTAGCAAGTTTAAGGAGGTGATTATCCCTGGTTAGGCTTCATGTTGAGTACTGCATACGGTTATGGAGGGCTCACTTTAGGAAGGATGTTGATCTGGTGGAACGGGTAAAGAGATGGGTACCCAGACTTGTGAAGAGAAGAAAAGGGTGCTCTTACCAAAGGCTTCAGTTCTGAAAATTGCAGCATCCTCAGACTAGGCACCTGTGGAGAGATTTGACTGAGGTGTTTAAAGCCTCGAATGGATTGATTAAGTTGAATGGCATTCTTCCACTTGGTGAGATTATGCACATGAGTGAGCATAAATTCAAGTTGAGGAAAGATGGTTGCAGGATAGATGTGTGGAAGCTTGCCTTCAGCTATCAGGTGGTTGATTGATGGAATAGGTTTCTGTTGTTGTGGAAGTGGATGGGCTGAATAAATTCAAGGAAGAACTAGACAAATTCTTGCAAGGTATGGATGGGTGAACTGTGTAGGGCGTGTAATTTTTTTTTTTTTATGTTAAAAACGTTTTTACTGGCGTTTTTTCAAAAATTTTGTAACGAAAAACTGTCATGCGAAAAGCGTTACAAAAATTTATTCCAGTTTAATTTATCTTCTACTGGGGCAAATTTAATGAAATTCTTCATCTTAGTTCTATACTAGAGGAAAAACTTTCAAACCTCTGAAAATTGCAGTATTTTTCTGATATAAATTCTTCTTGCAGCCTTCTGTCACTGTTTAAGAAACCAGGGAAACAGCCCCTGCTTGATGCAGCTGTTCCATCACTAAAGAGGATGGAAGGGGGATGCCAGAAACGTGCCATTAAAAGAAAGGGTGATTGTTTATGGGGGAGAGAACACTGTTGTCTGGTAGTGTATCACTCTAAAATAGCTCATCTCGAAAAATATTAAATGACGTCACATCTCCTTTGCAATGTCATATAAATGTTGTGGATTACATCTGATTTAAAATAAAATCTAGTTGATCTCTCGCAAAATAAACTTTCTCAATTTGTCCTTTTTTTGCCACTCAATCGTGCTTTTTTTTTTTTTTTTTCTTTACAATTAAACTCTGAGGCTGCAAAAGAGTTCTGCACATTTATGAAAACATTCTTCAACTTGGACATGTCATTATACCTTTCGATAAATATTACATGTAATGGAACAACTATAGATGGTGTATTTAATCGTGAACTAAAATCTCTTCAATGTAAAAATTATATATCCTACTTTAGTCATCACAGACAAATACTTTCAGTAACCGATATGTAATTATTATTAACTATATAATATCAGTGTAGATATACCATACTTTACCCATAAATTTGAACTACGTATGTAGTGCACAGTGCCAGTGTAAAGTGATTATTATTAATAAAATAAAAACCATTGTTATATTATTATTCATGAATTTTATTAATATCTGAAAATTAAAACATTTTTAATGCCTGCTGATAACTCTTAAATGTAAAACATGTTAGTACAGAATTTTTGATCTTTTTTTTTTTTTTTTGGCTGATGATATACAAGCTTGCTTTCTTGCACCACTGTTATTACTACTAATATAAGTGTTGTTCATGTACTCTATAGGTATAAATGTTCCTTTCTTATAAATGCATTACACATTTGACTCTGTATTAGTCTGTGTATAAAGTTTACATCTATTTTGCTTAAAACCAAACTGATTTTTGTTCATTAGGTTTTTGGTTTCAGGAAACCATGTGAGCAGCTTATGTAACATTTTTTCTAACAATCTGCATATGCAACTGGTGAATGATATTGGTTAATAATTATGTAGGGCTGACTTATCTTTTTCCTGGTTCGGGAAAGCTAAGATAAAAGAACATTATCAGGACTATGGATAATGGCACTAATGCTATTAAGATTAGGAGATCTGAGGATTTACTTAACAAGCACAGGGCAATGCTGGGAAAAAGTTGCAAAATAGGATTAAATTTGATAGTGTCTGCAATCCCGTGCAGACATGATGGGGGGGGGGGGGTAGATGTTGAGAGCCTTGACAATCGATTTGGCAATGGAGAGACTGTGAAAGGCTCATGGTGTAGAATTTTTCTCAGGGTGAGATACACTTAAATAGAAGTGGTGCAAAAATATTTGCTGCTACTATCAAGGCAGTGTTAATTGGGTTGGAAAACTGATAGCATGGAGGGATACACTGACTAATAGAGGTGAAAGCAATGCAGCAGTTAGAAAGCAAAGTTTTGGGGGTGTAGGTCATTACAAAACAAGTAAATATACAGGCTGTGTTAGGGTAACTAACAGTAAGAACAGGTGCATGTATACTTGAATGTACACTAATGCTACGAGCATTGTAAATAAATTTGATGAATTTAAACTACTGATTAAGTCATCATATGTAGACATTGTGGGGATATCAGAGACATGGCGTCATTCAGACACAAGGGCTGAAGAATTTGAATATGGGGAGTACAATGTCCTTTCTGTACAATGTGTACAGAAAGGACATTAGACTCACATCACTGATGGATGGTCTGGTTTACAGCCTCTGTGTTTAGTTATTGTAAAAGTCTGATTATAATCAAATAAGACAAGTCAATTAATTTATATTACTCAGCTAGTGTTCTGGTATGTTGGCCATATACTGTTATCTGTACTACTTTACAGAATGTTTTGTGAGAATGTTTGCTATCTCCATGGGTATGTTCTGCCTAATCCAATTAAAAATTCATGAGGATGTCATTGAGTATTTGCCATTCAAGGATTTTTTCAAATTATTCTGGTATCTGTATCTTTGGTGACAGAAGAAAAGTGCATACAAGTCTTTTTTTGCTGTTCATCTCACATGCCTTTCTTGGGTTTTATTTGTAGTTAAGAGGTTTGCTGTCACAGCAGAACATTTTCTACTATAAAATATACTATGTATATTCCCTATGAAGCTAATGATGCATTATTCTCTAATATTCAGCAAAATCATAATCAAAAAATTACTTTCTTTCTTGAAAATTAACTTACCAAAAGGAGGGCATTTTCAGTGAATTCTGAAAAGTTTGCCAAAGCTCTTCCCACATGAGATATTAGGTCAGGACTAGAATTTGGAACTATATCCAATAGGTCACATATAATACATAAATAGGGATCCAGCTCTTTCTACAAATAATAATATAAAGAAAAAAAAAAATTTTTTTTTTTTCAATACCATACACAACAGAATTACAAGAATTTTAGAGAATCACATGTACTGCAAAGTTCAAGAAAATTTAAATCACAATTATGACTGAGATTGCTATAGCAAAGGACCACAGTCTCTCAAAGCAGCTGTATAGCCATTTAGGAACTATTGAAATGTTAGGTGCTTTGATTCATTGAAGTCTTATGATTCCTTAAAAGGTGGACAAAATCTTTGTTTATAATATTTTTATTTTACCTTTTATTTATTTTCAAATTTCACACCCTTCAAAAGTGGGGAAAAGTAGTCTCAGAGAGCATTATGTATTTTCAAATTACATATCACTTCAAATTCAGTGTGGTGCATGGAAACTATGTAGAATTGTAATTCCTGCACATATCACTTACAGTTACCTAGTTTAATAATTTAACATCTTCTTTGATGTGTTTAGGGCTCTACTAAATAGAGGTGGGTGAGGTGGGGGAGAAATAAACTAATGGGAAAAAAATATTCATTTGCAACTGTATTATAAATATATAGTGGGGGCCCCAACATCCAATGGTAATTCATACCACAAAACCCATTGTATGTTGAAAATATTGTAAGTTGAAACCAATAATACATTGATTTCCTGTAATTTGTTTCTCAACAACACATAAAATAGGTATTTCTTACATGTTATACTTAATTTTTACATTAAAAATGAGTGTTTTATAAAGATTATTTAATAAATAGTTAAAACATCTTAAAACAAAAAACAAACAATAAATTAGCATTTACCGTAGACTTGAAGTGCAGAGCTGATGAAATTAATGGTGGTGGGACTATATCAAGTGTCAGGTGTCTTCTGTCTGACTTTGGACAGTTTCTTTGCCAATAAACTGTCCAAAGACAAGAAAAGTGGTGTTGGGTGGCAAAAATTTGAATTGAATAAAATCAAATTGTGACTCAAGAGATTGAACCGGTTTGGGATCATGGCCCCTCCATTATTCAGCAGGAGCAGTTCCTACATAGGAAGCTTATTTTTCTCTTCACTGAAAGACAGAAAACTCCAAGCTCCCATTCACTGAAGACATACAGTATCCTGTAACCTAGGCCTTCTTGTTACTGCGCCAAAACACTCCCAGCAAGCATTTGTAGACGTTTTGTTGTTTAAATACTCTGAGGGTGTTAGAGTGACACAAACAAGCAAAGGCTTCAGCTTAAAATCCAAGTCAAGAGGCAATGGCACACAACAGGAGAGTGATCCTATGTTTTGTAGGCTTATGCCCAGGTAAACTAGCCCCATCCTTAGGATGGATGTTCTGGGCATTCGCTTCCAGAAGAGGCTGGTTTTGCCAGTGTTAAACACCTGTTGGGAAAGATAACCCTCCTTATAAAGTAGTCTCCTATGAGAGCTTCCTTGGACTCAGGGAAGATACCCATGGACTGGAGATGTGCAAATGTGACCCCAATTCACAAAGGAGAATGAAAGGGTGACAAGTAATTATAGACCTGTTAGTTTAACTTCTGTTCAGGGCACTGGTTAAAGAAGCACTGCAGGATCATCTAGACAAGACTTCAGTTATAGCTTTTGTTAAGGGGAAGTCTTGTCTGACCAATTTGATGGATACTGTGATGTGGTCACAAAGGAACTGGATGCAGGGAATAACTTTGACATCATATATTTGGATCTTAGAAAGGCTTTTGATACTGCTGCACAAACTGGAGCAGTGCGGCATTAGAGGCAAATTGCTGCTATGGATAAAGGGATGGTTGAGTGGGAGAAGACAGAGTGGTAATAAATGGACACTGCTCTTCGTGGACTAATGTTATTAGTGGAGTCCCTCAGGGTTCGGTGTTGGGTCCATTGTTGTTTTCTGTATTTATAAATGATATTTATGATAGTATATCAGGCTTAATGTCCAGATGATACGAAGGTTGGCAGGGTTGTTAATGACACTATGCTGCTGCAACAGGATCTAGAAAAGTTGAGCAGATAGGCTGAGAGGTGGCAATGGAAGTTTAACATTGACAAATGTACAGTACTACATATGGGAAGCAGTAACCCTAGAGTAATGTATCAACTGTGTGGTACTACACTGACAGTGGTAGAGAATGAAATGGACCTGGGGGTAACTGTGCAAGCAGATATGAAGTTTTCTGAGCAGTGCAGAAGGTCTGCAAGAGTAGCTCATAGTGTCTTGTCAATGATATACAGGAATTTTTCTAGCAGGGATAAGGAAGTGATTATCCCCTTGTATAAGGCAATGGTCAGCCACACCTTGAGTACTGTTTACAGGTCTGAAGGCCTCATTTTAAGGAGGTAGAGCTGTTGGAATGAATATAGAGAAGGGCAACAAGATTAGTGAATGGAACAAAGGGTTGCTCTTACAAAGGAAGACTTAAGTTTTGCAGATTACAGTGTCTGGAGACTAGGGCACTTGCGAGGTGATCTGATTGAGGTGTATAAAGCCTTGAATGGTTTGAGCACGCTCAATGCTGATGGGGTTCTTTCTCTTGCTCAGAATAATCACCTGAGATGGCATAAATTCAAGTTGAGGAAAGACAGTTGTAGGATAGATGTGCAGAAGTTTGCCTTTAGCCAGTGGATAGTTGATTGGTGGCAGACTTCCATCTTTTGTTGTGGAAGTTGATAGCCTAAATAAATTTAAGGCTGAGCTGGACAGGTATTTGGAACAAATGGAGGGGTGAAATGGGAGCTTTTTTTTTTTTTTTTTTTCTGATGCTGCATAAGCTTGCTTTCTTGCATTGTATGCCTCCACTAATGCTAACACTAAACAAACTCTTGGAATTCAATTTCAGCTGCTTTTTTTTTTTTTATCAGCACTGGATGCCTCCCCAAACCTTTGAACACTTTTGATATTTGCCCTTTTATCAAAGCACTCGAACCAGCCTCTGCTGGCTTTAAAGTCTTCAAAGTGCACAGCACTGCCCACTGGTTGATGGAGCCTTAAGTTTCAGATCGTCATATATCTGAAACAATCGTATGAGTGATGTTCCATGTGGCACATGTTGAACAATAACGCTGTTGAACAATAACAAAGACGCTAATTTTTTGAGACCAATCATACGAGTGATGAAAGATGAAAATTTCCACTCATGTATCGTTCCAGCTATATCAGAAAATCATCGGTACTTGTAAATATCATCGGTCCTTAATGTCATTGTAAGTTGAAGCCCCACTGTAATAAGATTGTATTTATAATGCAGTTGTAAATTACAATACAAATTTTTACGAAACTTCATTACAATTGCAAGATTGTTTCATACTAATAATGTGTATATATATATATATATACTTTTTTTAAAGGTTAACTTGTAAATATGCAAATTCAAAGTCAAATGACCAGCAAACCAATAATATGTTGGTGAATCCAGTGTTGCTGGCAGTTGGGATAACAAACATGTATGCACATATGCAGGATTAAAATCTGTTAGCAAAATAATTACATGTATATATCTAGCGTTAAAAGTGAACAAATTCAAAAATTTAAAATAATTTTGAAGCTATCAAAAATAATAGAAAATGTGAAAGTTTAACACGATTTTATTTTTAATGGCACAATTTTATATATAATTGCAGAAAACATTATTCCTATTTCTATGTTACTAGAAATAAGCTTATTATGCTATTTTGGCATAGATATAGATATAGGCGGATTAAACTCTTAGTATAATGTATTGGTGCCATACACACCTTAGAGCCACTAATAACATAACAACCAACATTTGATTTTCAATGATGAACAGTTAATTTTCAGACATACTGGCAACTGAATTTTGAGATGGCCAGTCATCTAATTTTGCATTAAGATCCTAAAGAATGGAACTATGGGTAGCCACAGGCAAACATGTAAGACATCCATGACAACTACATATTAAGAATTTTCACGAAAAGTGGCAGCTGGCAGGCCTTTGATAACAAAAACAAATACTGTCAACTGGCATGATGCAATGCACCAAAAATGGAATGCGAATCAACTGAAATTGAACATTATGTTATTTAGTGGCACAAAGGCTATTAAGGCCATATTGTATTTAATGCCACTAGGATATCTAATATTAATAATAAATTGCAAATTTTACATTAAAATTTGTTAAACAATGGGACTGCTGCAGGATCACAAAGAACACTAGATATGTGCTGTCTCCTATCAGATGTGATAATGTTAAAGGTTCCTGTTACCAGAGAAAGTGACTTGAAAAGTGTTTTGAACAGTGTGATACTGGCTACCATCTAGCAAAATGTGCTTCCAGCAGATAAATATGGGTCAGATGAGTGTGCATAATATTCTAGTGAGAACAACCTTCTCCTCCCTATTCAGTCTCAAGCTTTAAACCCACAACCGAGGTTCACGTATAAATTGCAATAGCTTATTGCTACCCTGAGTCCTGCCAGATTTGCATCCATCGTTCTTCACAGACTCTTCATATAACTGATATATAGTCTATATATGATACTTAATAATTAGTGAGTATAGAATGGTTGGATGTTTAGTGACCTAGTAAAAGCTTATAAAATAAATAAAATAACAATTTCTGTTTACCCTATAATAATTTGTCCAATCCTTCCTTAAATTTATTCAAACTAATCACTTCCACAACATTAGATGGAAGTTTGTTCCAACAATCAATTACTCTCTGGCTGAGAGTAACATATATCGGCATGAAGTCAGAATATTAAACTCTATGTGATGCAAAAATTTGCTGATATACATATGGGAATGTCTCAGCTTTCAGACAGTTCCAAAGAGAAAATTGCAGGATGGATGATGCATAATCCAAGCAGGTAAGATTTGCCTGGCTGATGTGGATATATTTGTGGATTGGCTTGAACTCTGCAATTAGCATTAGCATTAGCATTAGTAGAGGCATTTGATGCAAGAAAGCAAGCTTATGCAGCATCAGCCAAAAAAAAAAAAAAAAAAACCACTTCCACTTCACCCCTCTGTTCGTTCAAAATACCTGTCCAGCTGAGCCTTAAACTTATTTAGGCTATCAACCTCCACCACAAGGGATGGAAGTCTGTTCCACCAACCAACCACCCGCTGGCTAAAGGCAAATTTCCGCACGTCTATCCTACATCTGTCTTTCCTCAATTTGAATTTATGCCCTCTCAGGTGATTTTTCTGAGCTAGAGGAAGAATCCCATCAGCATTGAGCATGCTTAAACCATTCAAGGCTTTATACACCTCTATCAGATCACCTCGCTGGTGCCTAGTCTCCAGACACTGTAATTTGCAAAACTTAAGCCTTTCTTCGTAAGAGCACCCCTTTGTTCCATTCACTAATCTTGTTGCCCTTCTCTGTACTCGTTCCAGAAGCTCTACATCCTTCTTGAAATGAGGCCTCCAGACCTGTATACAGTACTCTAGGTGTGGCCTGACCATTGCCTTATACAATGGAATAATCACCTCCTTATCCCTGCTGGAAAAATTCCTGTATATCATTGACAATACTCCATGAGCTACTCTTGCAGCCCGTCTGCACTGCTCAGAAAACTTCATATCTGCCTGCACAACCACCCCCAAGTCCCTTTCATTCTCTACCACTGTCAGTGTTGTACCACAGAGTTGATACGTTGCTCTGGGGTTGCTGTTTCCCATGTGTAGTACTTTACATTTGTCAATGTTAAACTTCATTTGCCACCTCTCAGCCCATCTGCTCAACCTTTCCAGATCCTGTTGCATTTGCACTTGTCAAAAAACACTGCTTGCTTGTTGGATATTACTCGTGATCTAGGGCAATCTTAATTGCACACAGTTCAGCATTCTGTTGGAAGGAATACATAAAAATGGAAGAGCCTGCTGCTGTGACTATTGCTATTCCTGTTTTAGAGCCATCAGTATATAATAGTGGCATGTGATGCAAGAAAGCAAGCGTATGGGTTTATGTAGCATCAGCCAAAAAAAAAAAAAAATCACACAACCATTCTCTCTAAATGTTTGTCCAGTTGCCCCTTCAATTTATTTAACCTTTCAACTTCCACGACAGATGGAAGTTTGTTCCAGCAATTAACCTGCTGACTAAAGGCAAATTTCCGCACATCTGTTCAACAGCTGTCTTTCCTCAATTTGAATTTATGCCCCCTTAGGTTCGTAATCTGAACAAGTGGAAGAATCACATCACAATTCAGCGTGCTCAAGGCCTTATACAAGGCCTCAATCAGATCACCTCGCAGGTGCTTGGTCTCCAGCCACTGCAATTTGCAGAACTTAAGCATCTCTTGGTAAGAGGATCCCTTCATTCCCCTCACCGATCTTGTTGCCCTTCTCTGTACATGCTCAAGCAAATCTACATCTTTCCTAAAATGAGGCCTCCAGACCTGTACGCAGTACCCAAGGCGTGGCATGACCATTGCCTTATACAAAGGGATAATCACCTCCTTTTCCCAGCTAGAAAAATTCCTGTATATCATTGACAAAACCCCATGACCTGCAAATTGCAGCCTGTCTGCATTGCTCAGAAAACTTCATATCTGATTGCCCAATTACTCCCAGGTCTTTTTCATTTTCTACCACCCTAAGTTAGTATCACACAGTTGGTATGTTCCTCTGGGATTACTTCTACCCATATGCAGTACTTTGCATTTGTCAATGTTAAACTTCAGTTGCCACTTCTCAGCCCATCTTCCCAAATTTTCTGATTCCTGTTCCAGTAGCACAGTGCCATTACTGTCATTAACAACCCTGCCAACCTTTTTATCATCTGCAAACTTTGACACCAAGCCTGATATACCTTCATCAATATCATTGATAGATATACAAAATAAAACAGCGGACCCAACACCGAACCCTGTGGGACTCCACTAATAACATTAGTCCATGAAGAGCAGCGCCCATTGATTACCATCCTCCGTCTTCTCCCACTCAACCATCCTTTTATCCACTGTAGCGACTTACCCTTAATACCATTCTGCTCCAATCTGTGCAGTAGTCTTCCATGCGTAACAGTGTCAAAAGCTTTCCTGAAATCGAACTATATGATATCAAAATTATTTTTTGCATCCAATTCCTTTGTAACCATATCATAATATCCAATTAGACAGGACTTTCCCTTAACAAAGTCGTGCTGTGTCCGAATTATTGCTGCAGTGTGGTCTAGATGATTCTGCAATGCATCTTTAAACAGTTCAACCAACTGGTCTGTAATTACTCGTGTCACCCTTCAATCCCTCTTTGTGAATTGGAGATACATTTTCATTTCTCCAGTCTGTGGGAACCTCCCCTGAGTCCAAGGTTGCTCTCATAATTATGGCTAAGGGTTTGCTCAGTTCCTTTGCTGCCTCCTTTAATATAACTGGATAGATGCCATCGACCCCAGGTGCCTTTCTTATGTTTAACTTCAACAATTTCTCCTCCACTTTGCTCTCAGTTATTACAAAATCATTAAACACCCTGCTACAATTTGATAACCTGGCATTTTCAATCCTTAATAACTCCTCATGTATGAATGTAGATGCAAAATACTCATTCAGTTTGTTTGCTATCTGAGCAGGATCATCAACAGTCGAACCAGCAATATCAAGTGGACCAATCTGATTCAACCCTTTCCTTTTAGAGTTTATATAAGTAAAAAAAATCCTTGCTATTTTTCTCTTTGCCAAAGATTTCTCGTAATCTACCTTTGCTTGCCTAACCTCCTTTGTGACTTGATTACAGACTAGCTTATATCTGCTACAGGCTTCTGTGTCCCCTGATAATTTATATGCATTCCATGCATTTTTCTTCTCTGCCACGTCTCATTAGTTCATTTGAAACCATTTAGGCCTAAACATTGAACAATATTTATTAATAGGTATGAAACGTTTAGTATCTTCCACGATTAATTCCTTGAATGCTTCCCACTTAGAATTTGCTGTTGGTAACATCATCTGTTGGTTCCACAGTACAGAATTTAAAAACTGTCTGAGACCACTGTAGCCACCTTTACGGAAGCAAAAACCCTTTCGTTTACCCCTGATGGTAATTATATCTTTAACTAAATCCCATATCAGTACACTGTGATCAATGCCACCTAGTGGTTTCTTTATCTGCAAATTCTTAATACACGAATGATCACTGCTGATAACCAGATCAAGAGTATTACCCTCTCTGGTTGCCCTCTCAAACATGCTGCTGCAGAAAACAGTCATCCAATAAATCCATAAAAGTCTTACTAGTGTGCGAGTGACCAATCCACAAGTTCCAGTCAATATCTGGGAAGTTAAAATCTCCCATTATAAGACATTCTGATTTACTAGCCCACTCTATTTGTCTGTACAATCGTTCATTGTACTCATTTGAATCATTAAGCCTATAATACACTCCTACTCTTATTTTTGCTTTCACAGTGCTTAGGTCAAACCAAACTGTCTCAACAGTGCACTGTTCATCTATATCAACTGGATGCACTTCTTTTAATTATATTTGGTAGAACTGAGAATTTGAAGCTACATGTACTGCATGGAGTTCCGATTGTTTTTCCCAAATGCTGAAAGGAGTTATCACAGATTGGTATATATTCAGAGTATCATATTTTGTTTCCTAAAAAATATTATCCATATGTAAATTCCAGCACTATATTATATGCTGCACAATCTTTCAGCCTGATAGATATGTTTGGGCAGGAAGGACACCTGAAGAATGCTTACTACCTAAGTTGTTCCAAGCATGAAGTTAGGAGGAAGTATCATAGTCTGGTAGTTTCTAGTGGTATTAGCTTTAGCAGTGAAAAATGATGCAAGGAAGAAAGTTAATAGAGCACAAAAAAAAAAAAACTTCATTTGCGCATCTCCTGTAACCATTAGTCTGATATTTTGTTAAATGTTTGCATATCAGTCTATTCAGCAACCATCCTTTTTCAATTTAAATGTATGTTCCCTTACTGAGTATTGTCCAAGAAAGAGAGTAAAGATATCAGCACTTAGTTTACCCAATTCATATAAAGCCTTAAACACTTCCGTCAGGCCTCCTCATAGGTTTCCAGATGTTACAATTTGAAGAACTGAAGGCTTTCTTGGGAAGAAAATCCTTTTGTGTTCATGATTAATCTTGTTGCTCTTCTTTACATCCTTTCTAACAGATCCACATCCTTCCTAAAATGAGACTTTGAGACCTGTATGCAGTAAACCTATGGTAAAGTTAAATATGGATAAGAATACAATTTCATTGCGATAGGTTTGGTATATTCACCTGGCCACTAGGATCGGATGCCAAATTTCCTACAAGACATACAGCATTGGTCAGAACCTTCATCTGCTGAGGCAGAACATCTGGATTTGAAACAGTTAATAATGACAAGATAGGATTACCCGCAGCCCTATCCTCCTACAAAATGGAAAATAATTAAAATTATTTCAGTTCCAATGTGCCATTTGTAATCAATATAATTAAAATGAAATTTGTAATTAATAATAACTTTTCCTTGCTTTATTTCAAAATAATCTGTGGCTAAAATATTGAAAAGGAATATTAAATACTTTAATAATTTATCAAGTATTATTAAATATTTTATTATTCAGTGGTGAACACCTTGAAAGTACAGTTCAACTATATTTTCAAGGTATTCAATATCAAAATCACAAATACATTCAATCCAGGAGGATTCCAAGATGGATAAATGATTTAGTGAGCATAATAGAACAGAAAAAGACAGAATGGGATAATTTTAGAGTATTAAGCATGATTAGCTGATTTGATATGGGAGCAATAGGAAAGCAGAGTCTGAATAAAGAAAAATTAATTACCTCAAGTACAGGGACATGGTATGGTTTAGTTTTGTTTGGAATTTTCTGGCACATCAGCAATGAAGGCTGTATTGCACCAAAGACAGATCATAAAAAAGTAAAATATGAAGATTTTAGCAACCTATAAGAAAGGTTACCTTGTCAAAACAGAAAATTATACAAGTATAAGATGGAGTAAAAAGGTGGTATGCGGACTAATAAAATGTCTATTTTATATATAATTGTATTAGTGTAGGTATTAGTATTAGCCATATAGCACAAGGAAGTCAATGGCTTTTGCTGGACTAGCCAAAAAAAATAAAGTATTAATAATAAAATAAAATAACTAAACAAAAATTAAAATATATAAAAATTAATAAAAAAAAAATATATAAAATACTGAAAAAAAAAAAACCTGTTTTCCCTCTTCATTTCTTTTCAGAGCCTTAAACACACCTCAGTCAAGTCTCCTCTAAGGTGTCTAGTTTCCAAGCTCTGTAGCCTACATATTATTTGAAGTCTTTCCTCATATGAATGTCTATTTGCTGATCTCAAAGGCTCGCTGCCCTTCTATGAATCTTTTCAAAAAGTTCAATATCCTTTTCTTTTTGTGGGTGTGGCCTCCATACTCGAACAGTGTATTCCAAGTTTGCTCTTCCAATTTCCTTTTACAGTGGGATCAAGACCTCCCTATTGCTACAAACAAATGTATAAAAAATAACCAACAGCACACCATGGGCCGTTTTTTTTTTTTTTTGCCAACTGTCTACACTGCTCAGAGAACTTCATTTCCAACCATATTGTAACTCCCAAATTGCTTTCTTCCTCTACTGTTTTTAGTTCAATCCCATCAATAAGTTATTTTGGGGTTACTATTCTCAAGTGCATGACCTTACATTTTACTGCATTAAATGCATGGCTGCTACTTTTCTGACCAACCCTGAAGTCTAAGCCATCCCAAAGAAGCCGCACTTGCTAGTGAAGATTAACAACTCTACCAATCTTGACATTATCTGCAAATTACGATATCATGCTCTGTATCCTTTCATTGATGTCACTTAGCAAAAATCAAAAACAGCAGTGGTCCAAGTACCAATCCTTGGGTAACCTTACTTCTTATGTGAGCACAACCTGAAGAACAACTATTAATCACAACCCTCTGCCCCTGCAGCCATGCTTCAATCTGGTTATGCTGTACCAGCCATGCTTCATGGCTGGTAAAGCATAACCAGACTGAAGCATGCTTCCTTGCACCATGTGACCATTACTAATACTACTACTAATCCATCTATGGATCCATCAATCCAACTTGTACAGTAACCCTCTCTTGCAGGACTGAGTCAAATGTTTTGCTGAAATCCAAATAATGTTAAAATTATATCTTGCATCCAGCTCATGAATGCTCATGAAACTGTCAAAATAGCTAATCAGGTTATATGAACATGATTTTCCATTTGAAAAACTATGCTGCATTTCACTCAGAATTCCATGTCTACTTAAATGATTCTGTATAGCACTTTTGACTTGTTCTTTTAGAAGCCACACTGCATTAGAGCAGGTTATGTGTTTTGAGTACCCTAAAAGATGAGAATTACCTATTCTCATCTTGTATGAGTACCATACAAGATGAGAATTTTGCACTGACAGCGAATGAGAACTACAGGATGATAGATGGAACTTGAGTTTTATTTATTTTTGTTTAGAGAAGGCAAGGATGATATTGCCTTGTGATAGAAGTCTGGAAGCTGCTATTCATTAAAAAATCTGTTATACAGAAAGATCAGATGACATACTGATTTTGATGAAAGGCATTTACTAATGGCTAACATTATGGTTGAGCCTTGGTAAGAGTGAAAGCTGCTTTCAACTGTTGTATGGTAAATGTCCTGTTTTTCATTTTCTGTTTCAGGGGCAAGAACTCTGGGTGTAAGATGATGCACAGATGTTAGAAACTTTATCCCCAAAAGCACTGGCTTGGCAATTGAATTTGCAATGGCACACCTATTATATTCCAGAATTAATGAAGAGTGTGATGCCTATTTCTCTTTATTTTTCTGAATTTTTTTTCAGAGACTACATTAGGGCTAGTGTACCTGTGTAACAGAAGATGTAAGAATCCAGAATTCCTTTTTGGCTCTGATATGAAATAATGTGCATAACTGCTTTGGCAGATGCATATTTAAATGTGAGGAAATTAGCCATGGTGGGATATCATTGGAGGGTCTGGCCCAAAATCCTGACGGCCAGAATCCCAACAGTATCTACTATATTTAGATACTGATTTGAATATAATTTTATATATATTTATTAGTTTTTTAGTAAGTAAAAATTTACCTTATTAGATTAATTTTGTAGAAAGAATATAAAAAATAAAAATTTTAATGAAAAAACACCTCTCTCAATTTGAGGAACATGTTTTCTGTTACAGAAACAAACAGTTTTAAAATATGATCAGCAATATATAAAATATATAATATATAAAATGCAATATATAAAATACATTAAAATAAAAATTACTTAATTTTACTTCATTATATTGCATTTAATTGGTAATTTTTCAAGTTGAATTTTGGTATTTGTAGAGCATTTGGGCAATAATTATAGGTACATCATTGAAATGCTAAAGATAAAAAATTTGAAATAAGAATACTTTCAGAATATTAAAATTTAGAGTAATGTACCTTTGGCAGTTGCATAACATTTATCATAAATTATCATTAGTACAACTAAAACTGTAATTATACAGGTTTGTTTGTTTGTTTGTTTGTTTATGGGCTTTACGGCACAAGGGCAGCAAGCCCATAATGCACCTAACTATGGTAATGTTAAATACACAGTTTATGTATATAAATGTTGAAGTTCACACTGCGTTGTACAGTTGTATCTGTTTAAGAAATGAAAAAATTTTGATCGCGTGTGGGGTATCTGCCAGGAGGTCAGCAATACTGAAAGAGGTGTTTGTCCTGGTAAAAGAGGTAAACATAGCTTGTCAGTCACTATTGGATTTTTTGGGCATCAATGAGTACACGTTGAATAATGAGCTGAGTTATCAATTTGTATACAGTGGTGGATCAGTACCTGCAAGAAGATAAAGATGTGTCTGGCCTATTCGTAGTTGGGCTAATATGACTTCTTAATGTCTGTAATTATATAGGTATTTGTTATTAGCTGTACTTTCATCAATTTCTTTGATAAGTAGGTGCCGGCAGGATACAATGAAAGGGGGTAACAGGAAAAAACATCCCATTTTCTTCTTATTATTATTATTGTAATAATAAGAAAATGGGGCAAAATAGGAAAATGGGATTTCTTGTTAAAGATTTTTCTGTGGGAGAGGAAAGAATTCTTCTATTTACAATAAAAGATTATTGTAAATAGAAGAATTCAGAAGAAAAAAATATTATAAATATTCAATGCCTATCATGTGCTCAATATTGGATTACGGGTGGTACATTTAAAACCATCCCCGCAATTTTTTTATCAATTATATATAATACATGCACCCATCAGTAATGAAAACTATCGAATTCTTCCCTTAGTTTATGTACTGATGTTGAATAAGAGTGAAGAACACTTATGGGGGCTTGGAGGGGAACAGACATTCTGTGTGCTATCAGACACTCAGTGTAAAACACTGATGGATCCAATATCTTTCTATCTCAGAAGATTTAGGAGAAGTCCGGTTGGCCTGCCTCCCTAAAATCCACTCATGCACACCTTCTTGATGGTAAGCCCTGTTACATCACTTAGGCAGCAACGAACGTGTAGAGTGGTTCTCTTCAAGACACGTGGTTAGCGTGAAGAGGAAACACCAAACCCTCCAGCACATGACAGCACAATGAAACAAATGGCCCTCAGTCCCAAGCCTTGGGGGACACCGGCATTAGTGGAGAAGTTAGAAGACAGAGAGCCATCTACCATCACCCTCAGTGAGCGATCAGAGTGAAAACTGGATAACCAATTACTAAAAACAGTTGGCAAACCATAAGATGGAAGCCTGTTTAGAAGACCTTTATGCCAAACACGATCGAAAGCCTTTGAGCTGTCAAGAGCAACTCCTTGTTTTTCACTGAACCTTTCCATTGAATTAGTCCATAAATGGGTAACATAAGCCAGAATATCACCAGTGGATCGACACTGACGGAATCCATACCGGCGATCGTTGATCAGACAGAAGGTTTCTAGGTAGTTTAAGAGTTGGCGGTTAATTGATTCCTCCATTACATTAGAAAGAGTAGAAGTAATTGCAATGGGACGATAATTGGATGGGAGGGATTTGTCACCCTTTTTAGGAACTGGCTGGATATGAGCAAATTTCCAAGCAGAAGGAAAAACACCTTTGGAATAATAAAGTGAAAAAAGGCGGCAAAGAACAGGATTAAGTTCAGGAGCACAGGTTTTGAGAACAAGTTGAGAAATACCATGGGGACCTGGAGCTTTCTTAGCATCAAGATTCATCAAAATCCTTCTGACATCCTTTTGATGGAAGACCACAGGAGACATTGAATGGAGCGTGTTGGGAATGGTGGCAGGTGTTTTACCAAGATCATTAATACATGAGTTGGAAGAAAAATGGGATACTAGCAGGTCAGCTTTATCTTTGGCTGAAGTGACAACAGAACCATCTGGTTTGGACAGAGGTGGGAGCAGAGATGGGCAAAAGTTGCGGCCAATAGCTTTGGCAAGAGACCAGAATGCTTGGCTACTATTAAGGCAAGAAGCAAGTTTTTTACTCTTAGCCTGTTCAAACTCTAGTTTGGACTGATTAATAACTGCTTTACAATTGTTGTGAGCTTTGGTGTAGGCAGAAAATGAAAGTGAAGAATTAGAAACAAGCCTATTACGATATGCAACATTCTTCTCTTGAACAGCCTTAGCACATTTATTGGAAAACCAAGGTTTAGATAAAGGACGAAATTTTAAAGTGGAGTTTGAGATAAAGGATTCCATTCCTGCAAGGATAATTTCACTGACACAATCTGAGCAAAGGTTGACATCAGAAGTTTTGAAACAGTAATCCAACCAAACAAAAGAAGAAAAGAAATCTCGCAGGTCATCCCGTTTTGCATTCCTGTAAGGCCAAACACTAGGTTGGGAACAGCCATGAGATAATGACTCATTGGAGAAGCGACAATCACCAAGTTGTGATCTGAAGTGCCTAAAGGACCTCTCACTTCGACTGTGTACTTAGAAGGGTTGTTTGTGAGAAAAAGATCCAGGTGTGTTGGCTGTATAATTAGGATTGTCTGGTATTCTTGTAGGTAAATGAACAATCTGTGCAAGGTCATTAGTAATTGCAAAAGTATCTTAACCAGCTGGGTCAGTGTGACTAGAAAACGGAACTACCTCAGTATCTTAACCAGCTGGGTCAGTGTGACTAGAAAACGGAACTACCTCAGTATCTTAACCAGCTGGGTCAGTGTGACTAGAAAACGGAAGCCAGCTGGAGTTGTGAACGTTAAAATCACCAAGGAAAATTACCTCACTGTTAGGAAAGTTGGACTGAAGAAAGTCAAGTTGCAAAGAGAGGAAGTCAAAGAGCTCCAAGTGATTAGTGGAGTTGGGAGAAAGGTAAAGACAACACATGAATTTGACATAATGAGGTAGAGAGATTTTAAGCCAGAGAAGATCAAAGAGAGGAGATTCCAAATTGCCAAGTCTCTGACAGGGAATATCAGAATGGACATATGCACAAGTACCACTTTTGAGGCGAAAGGAATCATACAGTGAATAATTTGGGCATCTTAGATGAGCAGTAGTTGAATCAACCGATAACTGAGATTCTGTCAGAAAAAGTACATGGGGTTTGGCAGACTGCAAGTGGAAATGGACATCGTTGAGATTAGAATTGAGACCACGTATATTTGTGAAATGAATTAGGAAATACTTGGGAGGTTTGATCTTTTCGCAGATTAGCTTGCTCTATTAGTTTGACAATTCATGGTGTATTCAATAGTAAGAAAAAGTGAGTGGGACATGCTGTATGAAGTAATGAAATTTTTCAATATGGCATACAGATGGTAAGAATATACCTAGATCCTTGACATAACGTGGCCTCGGCAATGCTCTCCGCATAGACACTAATCGCACTCCCTCCAGTCACTATCTGGCAGAGTAGAGGTAGCAAGATTATACACTAGCTGATCCGGAAGCCTCCTAGAGACTTACCAATAGGTTCAGTCCGGTGTACTAACTAGCGGCTGGCCTGTGAACACCGTTTTAGAGCTGTGCCCTCGAAATGTAAGGAATATTGGATCTCGCCATGATATTCATCATAACCTCAAAAGTCATCAATCATACTGCATGATGGAAGAGATAGGGAAGGGTTGACCAGAATTTAGCTATGGAGACTAAACATGGGTTCCACCACTTCAAGCCTCCAATAAGCAAAGTGGTGGTATTGCACCGGCTGATTAGAGTCATCTACCATCTACTACTGCCAGGTAACATAGAGGGGCGGCATTCCTCTATGTGGTGTGTGCCACACCTTGACCCCTGCTTACTTTGGTTCACACCTGGGTGATCACCCACCATGTACTTGTGCATGGAGGTTATACCCAGGATTACTACAGTCTCCTCATCATGAAGGTGCAAGCAGAGGATTTGGCTGTCACAGACCATCCGGACTTCGCCGAAATTGGGTCCACTTGATTTGAATGTCACCCGAATATCAGTTCCTTCAGCGTTTTACACTCCCAGGTAGCAAGTACAGCGTGTCTGGCATATCTGAGTGAATGTCTGTGACAACCTCAAGGACCAAACAACAGTTTGTTTCTACAACAGACGAGATATCAGAAATTCTGGCTGAATCTTTTGCTTCTACATCAGCAGTTACCAGCTACAGCACTGCCTTTCAAAAATATAAAGAGCAAGCTGAACAGAGTAAGTTGAATTTCTCTACCAAGACATCTCATTCCTATAATTTACCATTCTTAAAAGAGGAATTACTTAAATCCATTACAAAACTGCCTAATAGCACAACAGGTCCTGATGGCATTTATTATACTATGATACAACACCTAAACTGATTGTCTGGCTATCCTACTAGCTCTATATAATAGAAATTTTCCTGAACAACCTGTATCCATCCATATGGCGACATGCAATTGTCCTTGCATTTCCCAAACCCAGAAAAGATCCTTCCAATACATATAATTATCGCCCTATTCCACTGATCAGCTGCTTAGGAAAAATCCGTGAATGAATGGTGCACAATAGACTTACATGGTTACTGGAAAAAGAGAATGTTTTATTACCCCACCAATTTGGATTTAGGAAAAATAGATTAACACTTGATCTACATGTCAAAGTTGAAACAAATATCAGAAACTCATTTATAAGAAAGCAGCATATGGTGATGGTAAATCTAGATCTTGAAAAAGCTTTTGACACAACATGGAGATTCGGAATCCTACGAGATATATTTCAGTTAGAACACAGAGGCCATCTTCTACAATTTATAGAAAAATTCCTTACTGACAGAACATTTCAGGTACGATATAAAGGCTGTTTATTTACAATATATATATATATACAACAGGAAGGGGACCCCCAGGGCTCAGTATTAAGTGCAACCCTGTTTGCGCTGCAGGTGAACAATATCACAAAGGTTATACCACCTTCACTGGAAATATATATGTACGCAGATGATCTTTCCATTTCATTTCAATCACAAAGTATGAACATGATTGAATGACAGCTAAAATTATCCATAAACAAAATAGAAGTATGGACTAAAAATAATGGATATAGAATATTTGAGAAAAAAATCATCTGTTATACACTTCTCTAAAATGCGTGGTCTTCATCCTGAATAGGTCTTATACTTAAATAAAATTGCTCTACCTATTGTTCAAAATTTTTCCTTCTTAGGCTTAACATTAGATAGAAAACTAAACTTTTATGAACATATACTAAGACTTCGAACTAGTTGCCTCTCAAAACTTAACATCTTGCGCACGGTATCTTCAATGGCCTGAGGAGCCGACAGGTACACATTACTACAATTATATAAAACTTTGATTAGATCTCGTTTGGATTATGGATCTCCTGTATATGCTTCAGCAAGAAGGAGCATATTACATCGCCTAGATACCATTCATCATAATGCTCTCCATATAGCTCTAGGAGCATTTAGAACTTCACCAATTTACAGCCTGTATGCAGATGCAACGGAACCCCCACTGCATCTTCGACAAGATTATTTACTGTGCATGTATGTGGCAAAAATATACAGTCAGTCATCATATCCAAATTGTCCATTATTCACAATCCACTATGGATGACTAACTATGATTGCAAGCCAAATGAAAATAAACCAGTAGGACTGTGTCTCAGACACTTAGCTTGAGTTTGGGAATACATTTCCAGTACATTTTTGCAGTAGATATAAACTCAGAACCTCCTTGGATGCCGAATGTGCCTTTGTCCATATCACATCTTACAAACAGCAATAAAAAAGAGATCTCTCCTGTTATACAGAAGCTCCATGCACTGCACAGTTTTGAAAATAGAAACAGTCATCAGATTTACATGGATGGATCAAAATCGAACAACTCAGTAGGTGCCACAGTAGTTTTACCAGAATATACTATATCTGTTTCCTTGCCTATGTTTGCAGTATTTTCACAGAAGAATTATATGCTATTAAACTAGCACTGGATGATATTACCGAGCACCAACTTCTACCTGCTCTAATCTATACTAACTCCCTTAGTGCAGTAGCAGCTCTACAAAATAGCAAATATTCCTCAAATTCCTTGACTCAGTATCTTAAAAAAACAACTTAGAGTTTTGCATAAAGAAAGAAAACAAGTGTCTATCTGTTGGATTCCCAGCCATGTTGAAATCCCAGGAAATAATCATGCAGAACAAGGCACAAAAAATCTGGATCTTAATATACAAGATAACTTTCAGTTTGCATCATTTACAGATTATAGGGATGTATTTCATATCAAATATACTTCCATTTGGAAACAACAATCTACTACCCCCTGGCTAAAGGCAAACTTCCACAAATCTATTCTGCAACTGTCTTTCCTCAATTTGAATCTATGCTCCCTCAGGTTCTTAGTCTGAGCAAGCAGAAGTATCCTGTCAGCATTGAGCCTGCTCAAACCATTCAAGGCCTTATACACCTCAATCAGATAACCTCACAGGTGCCTAGTCTCCAGATGCCGTAACTTGCAGAACTTAAGCCTTTCTTCTTAAGCATACTCCTTTGTTCCTCTCACCAATCTTGTTGACCTTCTCTGTACTTGTTCTAGCAACTCTACATCCTTCCTAAAATGAGGCCTGCAGACCTGTACACAATACTCAAGGTGTGGCCTGACCATTGCCTTATACGAAGGGATAATCACCTTGTCTCTGCTAGCAAAATTCCTATATAACATTGACAAAACTCCATGACCTGCTCTGGCAGCCCATCTGCACTGCTCAGAGAACTTCATATCCGACTGCACAATTACCCCCAGGTCTTTTTCATTCTCCACCTCCCTGAGTGTGCATATTATAGCCTTAGTTGCTAATGCATCAATAAAATCCAAACCAAATCCAAATTCCCTGAGTGTAGTACCACACAGTTGGTACATAAATGTATCATATATTGCATATCATATGTAACATATATTGCTTGATGTTTGCAGAGCAATCGGGTACGGGACATGATACTGCCAAGGGGGATGTCTTTGTGTGTGCGCGATGCAAGGAGTGTATCGATATCAGGCAACAACTCGGCGTTCTTATGGGCCTATATGAGAGCTTGAAGGACAGGGTGGATGCCCTCGAAGAAACTAAATTGAGGGGCCCATCAAGCTCTCAGCTGCCCACATCAACGCCAGAGCTTGCACTTGGGCATCGCGTGACACAGAGACAACCCCCAAGGCAGAATGCGCTGGTCCCGAAGGAACTAGTCGTTGTTGGTGACTCTATTGTCAGGGAAACGGGGAACATGCTTTGTAAAAAAGATAGGTGGAACAGGACCAGGGTATGTCTGCCAGGGGCAAAGGTTGATGACGTTGTAGAGCGAATATCATCTTTTAAGGGCACAAAAGGTGATATAGTTGTACACGTTGGCACTAATAATATTAAGAGTAGGAGACCGGCAGAATTACTTAACAAGTACAGGTCACTGTTGAACAAAAGCCGAGAATTAGGGTTGAATTTGAAAGTGTCTGCAATTCTGCCCAGACACGATAGGAAGGAGTATATGATGAGAGCCTTGTCGATCAATTCGGCCCTGGAAAGATTGTGCAAGGCTCAAGGGGTAGAATTTTTTTCAGCCTGGACTGTACTTGTTAACAGGAGAGATTGCTTCTACAGGGATGGGATACACTTAAATAGAAAGGGTGCAAGAATATTTGCTGATGCTATCGAGGCAGTGTTAGGTGGGTCGGAAAACTGCTAGCTTGGGGGGAGACAAAGACCAATAGATTGACAGTAGCCACTGGCAGAGGTGAAAGAGATTCTTGCACTGCTTCTATTAGAATGAGCAGAAGCCTGAAAAACAAGATGCATGGTATTTCAGAGACTGCTGGGAGCCATTGCAGCACAAGTAAACACATGGGTTGTGTTAGGGTAGCTAAGAATAGAAACAGGTGCAGGTATACTTGCGTGTACACCAATGCTAGGAGTTTAGTAAATAAATTTGATGAATTTGAGGTATTGCTCAAAACATCGAAGGCAGATATTGTTGGGATATCAGAGACGTGGTGTCACACAGATATAAGGGATGCGGAACTGCAACTTGGGGAGTACAACGTCTACAGAAAGGATAGACAGGATAGGAAGCGGGGAGGTGTTATGCTATTAGTTAAGAAACACATAAAAACCAAGGAAGTGAAGCCAGTCGACATCGCTGGACAGTGCAGTGTGGAGTCAGTTTGGTGTGACATAAACATTGGGAGATCAAAATTGAGAGTAGGAGTGTGCTATAGGCCTAATGACTCTAATGAGTATAATAAGGAACTGTACAGGGAAATAGAGTGGGCCAGTAAATCAGAGTGTCTTATAATGGGAGATTTTAATTTCCCAGATATTGACTGGATTTTAGGGGCTGGTTACTCACAAACTAGCAGGGCTTTTGTGGATTTATTGGATGATTGTTTTCTACATCAGCATGTTCGGGAGGCAACTAGAGGGAGTAATACTCTTGATTTGATTATCAGCAGTGATTCTTCATGCATTAAGAATCTGCAGATAAATGAACCACTAGGTGGCAGCGATCACAGTGTGCTGAAGTGGGATTTACTCAAAGAGGTAACTACCATTAGGGGTAAAGGGAAGGGTTATTGCTTCCGTAAAGGCGACTACGATGGACTGAGACAGTATTTAAATTCTATACAGTGGGACCAACTGATGATGTTACCAACTGCAAATTCAAAATGGGAAGCATTCAAAGAACTTATCTTGGAAGCTACTAGGCTTTACATACCAACTAAGAAATATTGTTCAAGGTTTAGGCCAAAATGGATGTCAGATGAACTAATGAGGCATATGGCAGAGAAGAAAAATGCATGGGATACATACAAATTAACACATGACACAGAAGCCTATGATAGATACAAGTTGATGTGCAACCAAGTTACAAAGGAGGTTAGGCAGGCGAAGGCAGATTACGAGAAATCCTTGGCAAGGGATTCGAAGAAAAACAGCAAAGAGTTCTTTATTTATGTAAACTCTAGAAGGAAGGGGATGAATCAGATTGGTCCACTTGATATCAATGGGTCAACTGTTGATGATCCTGCTCAGGTAGCTAACAAACTAAATGAATATTTTGCATCGACATTCACACATGAGGAGTTATTCAGCGAGGGGAATTCCAGAGGTGTATTCAACTCTAGCAGTAAGCTACAGAATCTTGAAATAACTGGGAGTAAAGTGGAGGAGAAACTGTTGAAGATAAACACAAGAAAGGCACCTGGGGTGGATGGGATCTATCCAGTTATATTAAAGGAGGCAGCAAAGGAAGTAAGCAAACCCTTAGCCATAATTATGAGAGCTTCCTTGGACTCAGGGGAGGTACCCATAGACTGGAAATGTGCAAATGTGACCCCAATTCACAAAGGAGGATCAAAGGCTGACACAAGTAATTATAGACCTGTGAGCTTAACTTCTGTTCCAGGAAAATTAATGGAGGCACTGGTTAAAGAAGCACTGCAGGATCATTTAGACAAGACTTCAGTTATAGCTCAGACACAGCATGGTTTTGTTAAGGGGAAGTCTTGCCTGACCAACTTGATTGGATACTATGATGCAGTCACAAAAGAACTGGATGCAGGGAATAACTTTGATATTATATACTTGGATCTTGGAAAGGCTTTTGATACTGTTGCACATGGAAGACTGCTACAAAAATTGGAGCAGTGGAGGCAAATTGCTGCTATGGATAAAGGGGTGGTTGAGGGGGAGAAGACAGAGAGTGGTAATCAATGGACACTGCTCATCGTGGACTGATGTTATTAGTGGAGTCCCTCGGGGCTCAGTGTTGGGTCCATTATTGTTTTCTGTATTTATAAATGATATTGATGATGGTATATCGGGCTTAATGTCCAAGTTTGCAGACGATACAAAGGTTGGCAGAGTTGTCAAGGACACTACTGACACTATGCTGCTGCAACAGGATCTGGAAAGGTTGAGCAGATGGGCTGAGAGGTGGCAAATGAAGTTTAACATTGACAAATGTAAAGTACTACACATGGGAAACAGCAACCCCAGAGCAACGTATCAACTCTGTGGTACAACACTGACAGTGGTAGAGAATGAAAGGGACTTGGGGGTGGTTGTGCAGGCAGATATGAAGTTCTCTGAGCAGTGCAGACGGGCTGCAAGAGTAGCTCATGGAGTATTGTCAATGATATACAGGAATTTTTCCAGCAGGGATAAGGAGGTGATTATTCCATTGTATAAGGCGATGGTCAGGCCACACCTAGAGTACTGTATACAGGTCTGGAGGCCTCATTTCAAGAAGGATGTAGAGCTGCTGGAATGAGTACAGAGAAGGGTAACAAGATTAGTGAATGGAACAAAGGGGTGCTCTTACGAAGAAAGGCTTAAGTTTTGCAGATTACAGTGTCTGGAGACTAGGCACCAGCGAGGTAATCTGATAGAGGTGTATAAAGCCTTGAATGGTTTAAGCATGCTCAATGCTGATGGGATTCTTCCTCTAGCTCAGAAAAATCACCTGAGAGGGCATAAATTCAAATTGAGGAAAGACAGATGTAGGATAGACGTGCGGAAATTTGCCTTTAGCCAGCGGGTGGTTGGTTGGTGGAACAGACTTCCATCCCTTGTGGTGGAGGTTGATAGCCTAAATAAGTTTAAGGCTCAGCTGGACAGGTATTTTGAACGAACAGAGGGGTGAAGTGGAAGTGGTTTTTTTTTTTTTTTTTTTTTTGGCTGATGCTGCATAAGCTTGCTTTCTTGCATCAAATGCCTCTACTAATACTAATACTAACTCTGGAGGCATTTGAAAAAGAATGTAGAACTGCTGGAATAGGTAATCAGAAGGGCAATAAGACTGGTGAGGGAAAACAAAGGGGTGTTCATAGAAAGAAAGGCTTCAGTTGTGCAAATTGCAGCATCTGGAGACTAGGCACTTGTAACGTATTCTTATTGGGGCATTTAAGGCTCTGAATGGCTTGAGAAAATGAAATGAAAACGAGATAGGATTTTTCCTTTTGCTTAGACTATGCACATAAAGGGGCATAAATTCAAACTGAGGAAGGATCATTGCAGAACAGATGAGTGGAAGTTTGCCTTCAGCCAACATCTGGTTTTTTTTTTTTTTTTTTTTTTATGAGAACCCCAAACACGAGAGGTATTATAACCTATAGTACTTAGTACCGTGCTTGGGTTGGAGGTTGAGAAGACGAAAGAAGATATTTGTTGATATTGGACTTGAACTTCTGTAGATTGTAATTTTCAGGAAATACGTATGAAGGAAGGTTGTTCCAGAAAACGGCAGTTGAATGAATAAATGAGGAAGATGAAAAGTTGGTTCTGTGGGTTTGAAGTTGGACAGTAAATGGATGTTGGCTGGTGGCGGCACGTGTTCGGACTGTTTTGAAAGAGAGAGCGGGAATTATAGAAGCCAATTCAGAAGAACAGTGCCCGTGGAAGTATCTGTAGAAGAGGCATGCAGCAGAAACAGTGCGTCTATGAGAAAGCGAGTGGAGAGACTCTGTTAGAGATGAATCATTAATTAACCTAACTGCCCTCTTCTGAATGGAATCAGGAAGCCTGAGAGAGGTTTTGGGGGCACCACCCCAGATGTGGGAACAATATTCCATGGCAGGGCGGATTTGCGATTTATACAGAGTGAGCAGCTGTTTGGGAGAAAAGTAACGCCGAGAGCGAAAGAGAAAACCAAGTTTTTTAGATGCAGAGGAAGCAATATTTGTAATGTGCTTGTGCCAAGAGAGAGAGATTAGAAGTCAGGGTAATCCCCAAAAGAGATATATCATTTTGCCTAGAAATCGGAGTGTCACTAAAGATAAGCATAGGAGCAGAAGAATCCTTTTTGCGCGAGATATAAGACAAGATTGAGTTTTAGAAGGGTTGAAATCAACTAAGTTGTCTTTGCTCCACTGGAGAATTACCTGAAGATCGGCATTTAAGGAATTGGCAGCAGATTTTCGAGAACTTGAAGCTGATTGAGCTGGACAAGGTTTCTCAAAATGGAAAGTTGAATGCAATGTGCTATCATCGGCAAAACTATGGATAGGATTTCCAGTCAATGGAAGAAGGTCATTGATATACAAGAGGAAAAGAGTGGGGGAAAGAACTGAACCTTGGGAGACACCAGCATTAGTGGAGAAGTTAGAAGACAGAGAGCCATCTACCATCACCCTCAGTGAGCGATCAGAGAGAAAACTGGATAACCAATTACTAAAAACAGTTGGCAAACCATAAGATGGAAGCTTGTTTAGAAGATCTTTATGCCAAACACGATCAAAAGCCTTTGAGATGTCAAGAGCAACTACTTGTGTTTCACCGAACCTTTCCATTGAATTAGTCCATAAATGGGTAACATAAGCCAGAATATCACCAGTGGATCGACACTGACGGAATCCATACTGGCGATCGTTGATCAGACGGAAGGTTTCTAGGTAGTTTAAGAGTTGGCGGTTAATTGATTTCTCCATTACTTTAGAAAGAGTAGAAGTAATTGCAATGGGACGATAACTGGATGGGAGGGATTTGTCACCCTTTTTAGGAACTGGCTGGAAATGAGCAAATTTCCAAGCAGAAGGAAAAACACCTTTGGAATAAGAAAGTGAAAAAAGGCGGCAAAGAATAGGAGTAAGTTCAGGAGCACAGGTTTTGAGAACAAGTGGAGAAATACCATCAGGACCTGGAGCTTTTTTAGCATCAAGATTCATCAAAATCCTTCTGATATCCTTTTGACGGAAGACCACAGGAGGCATTGAATGGAGCGTGTTAGGAAAGGTGGGAGGTGTTTTACCAAGATCATTAATACATGAGCTCGAAGAAAAATGGGATGCTAGCAGGTCAGCTTTATCCTTGGCTGAAGTGACAACAGAACCATCTGGTTTGGACAGAGGTGGGAGCAGAGATGGGCAAAAGTTGCGGCCAATAGCTTTGGCAAGAGACCAGAATGCTCGGCTACCATTAGGGCAAGAAGCAAGTTTTCTACTCTTAGCCTGTTCAAACTCTAGTTTGGACTGATTAATAACTGCTTTACAATTGTTGCGAGCTTTGGTGTAGGCAGAAAATGAAACAAGAATTAGAAACAAGCCAATTACGATATGCAACGTTCTTCTCTTGGACAGCCTTAGCACATTTATTGGAAAACCAAGGTTTAGATAAAGGACGAGATTTCAAAGTGGAGTGTGGGATAAAGGATTCCATTCCTGCAAGAATAATTTCACTGACACGATCTGAGCAAACGTTGACATCAGAAGTTTTGAAACAGTAATCAGACCAAGGAAAAGAAGAAAAGAAGTCTCGCAGGTCATCCCATTTTGCATTCTTGTAATGCCAAACAATACGAGGTTGGGAATAGCCATGAGATAAAGGTTCCATTGGAGAAGAGACAATCACCAAGTTGTGATGAAGTGCCTAAAGGACCTCTCACTTCAACGTTGTACTTAGAAGGGTTGTTTGTGAGTAAAAGATCAAGCGTATTGGCTGTATGATTAGGATTGTCCAGTATTCTTGTAGGTAAATGAACAATCTGTGCTAGGTCATTAGTAATTGCAAAAGCCTCAGCATCTCGACCTGATGGGTCAGTGTGACTAGAAAACGGAAGCCAGCTGGAGTTGTGAACATTAAAATCACCAAGGAAAATTACCTCACTGTTAGGAAAGTTGGACTGGAGAAAGTCAAGTTGCAAAGAGCGGAAGTCAAAGAGCTCCAAGTGATTAGTGGAGTTGGGAGAACGGTAGAGACAACAGATGAATTTTACACAATGAGGTAGAGAGATTTTAAGCCAGAGAAGATCAAAGAGAGGAGATTCCAAATTGCCAAGTCTCTGACAGGGAATATCAGAACGGACATATGCACAAGTACCACCTTTGAGGCGAAAGGAATCATACAGCAAATAATTTGGATATCTGAGATGAGCAGTAGTTGAATCAACTGATAACTGAGATTCAGTCAGAAAAAGTACATGGGGTTTGGAAGACTGCAAGTGGAAATGGACATCGTTGAGATTAGAATTGAGACCACGTATATTTGTGAAATGAATTAGGAAGTCCTTGGGAGGTTTAGATCTTTTCGCAGATAAGCTTGCTCTATTATTTTGACAATTCATGGTGTATTCAATAGTAAGAAAAAGTGGGTGGGACATGCTGTATGAAGTAATGAAATTTTTGGATATGGCGTACATGTGGTAAGAATATACCCAGATCCTTGACATAACGTGGCCTCGACAATGCTCCCCGCATACACACTACTCGGACTCCCTCCAGTCACTATCTGGCTGTTATGTTATTTGTTGTTATTTGGTTTTCAGGAGCATTAGCAACTAAGGCCATATTGCTCCATGATATGCGGTGGTCATTCCTTGACCTTTCCGCATCCTCCGTATTTGGTGGTGACGGGCTCGAACCCCGGTCTAATCAAGAAGCGTGCTACGCACTGCTGTTCCTTCCCACCTGGCTACGGAGGCGCCCGCTATCTGGCAGAGTAGAGGTAGCAAGATTATACACTAGCTGATCCGGAAGCTTCCTAGAGAGTTACCAATAGGTTCAGTCCGGTGTACTAACTAGCAGCCGGCCTGTGAACACCGTTTTAGAGCTGTACCCTCGAAATGTAAGGAATATTGGATCTCGCCACGACATTCATCATAACCTCAAAAATCATCAATCATACTGCATGATGGAAGAGATAGGGAAGGGTTGGCCGGAACTTAGCTCTAGAGACTAAACATGGGTTCCACCACTTCAAGCCTCCAATAAGCAAAGTGGTGGTATTTCACCGGTTGATGTGAGTCATCTACCACCTAGTACTGCCTGGTAACATAGAGGGGGCGGCGTTCCTCCATGTGGTGTGGGTGCCACACCTCGACCCCTGCTTACGTTGGGTCACACCTGGGTGGTCACCCACCATGTACTTGTGCATGAAGGTTATACCCAGAATTACTAACAGTCCCACCATCGTGAAGGTGCAAGCAGAGGATTTGGCTGTCATAGACCGTCCGGACTTCGCCGAAATTGGGTCCACTTTGACTTGAGAGTCACCCAAATATCAGTTCCATCAGCGTTTTAGACTCCCAGGTAGCAAGAACAGCTTGTCTGGCATATCTGAGAATGTCTGTGACAACCTCAAGGACCAAATTGTTGATTGCTGGAACAAGCTTCTGTCTATTGTTGTGGAAGTGGACAGCTTAAATAAATTCAAGGAAAAGCTAGACAAATTATCAGATGGAATGGATAGGTGAAATGTTTTTTTTGGCTGATGCTGTAAAAGCTTGCTTTCTTGCACCATTTGCCACTACAGCAGGCCCTCATTATAACATGGTTTGCTTTAGGCTGATTCACTATAACGCTGTTATTATATTATAACTCTTATCTAACTATAACACTCTTTTACCAGCATACAGAAGATTGCATTATTGACGTATTTAATGAAAATGTTTCATCTGATGGAGTCGATAGCTTGAAAATGAATAGCAAAAACAGCATTAAAACGTTTCCCACGCCGACTTGAGAATTTCTCAAGCTCAGTGAAATTTTCTTGTACGCTAATTTAATTGCAGTACAGTGACTTGTTATGTAGTTCCGAGTTCAACATTTTAAAAAATGATCAAGTATATTGCTTGTAATATTTGCGTTATATGCATTTATCTGAATTCTAGTCATCACTCAGTACAGTATTAGACATCATGTGTAACGAACAGTTTACTAGAACATTGTATCATAATTAATGCAACCAACGTAATTACATTTTCGAAGAGTTAATAATGGAGGATAAGAATGAAAAAGCAACAATGTCTGGACGCAGTATGAAGACTACAAATGTAAGAAAAAGACTGAATTTGAAAATTAAATTAGACATTCCGAAGCAAAACGATTCTGATCAACGACAAGCAGATGTGTTCCATAATTTAGGACTGTCAGCTTTAACTGTAAGAACAATTATAAAAAATAAAGAATTAATTTTAGCAGTGGGAAAGACAGCTGTTCCACTGCAAGCAACTAGGGCTAGGTTAGGTATTAGGATTGAAATGGAGAGACAAACTAATTTTACTGAAGATAATATCCAATGCAGAATTCAGTTAAGTTAAATATTATAAAAAAAAAAAGAGAGAGAGAGAGAGAGAGAGAGAGAGAGAGAGAGAGAGAGAGAGAGAGAGAGATTAGCCAAATGATGATCTGAAGAAAACTCACCTAAAAAAAAAATGTGGAACCATTTAAAACTAGTAAGGGCTGGTTGAATAGATTTAAAATCCAGGGAAAATCTGCAAGTGCAGATCAAGGAGCCAAAACTTTCAAAAAAGAACTTGTTAAAATTATTGAAGAGGGGTATTATGTTTTATTACTTCTCAACAAGTTTTTAACATAGACGAAGCACGACATTTTTGGAAACGAATGCCTAAAAGAAGTTTCATATTGAAAGAAGAAAAAAAACGCACCAGGTTTGAAAGTGGCGAAGGATCACTTGACTTTATTGTTGGGTGGTAATGATGAGGGGGATTTAAAATTAAAACCCCTTTTAGTTTACAGGAAGAGGACCAAAATCAACACATTTTTCATGATTAAATTCAAGAAAAATTAAGCAAGATAAATTAAAATCAATTTAGATCAATTAAATTCATGATTTTAATTAGAATTTTAAGTTTAATTTTGATGCGCAAGTAATTACCATATAATTATATATGTACATAATGCAGAATATTTTATATGTACAAATATTTGAATATTAAATATTTTTACCGACATTTATGCATCTTTTCACTACCGTTTATTATTGATTAGGCAATATCCTATGACACTGCCTGCAACTCACAAATACATATATTACCTTATGGGAAAGCGGCACTCGCTTAGCATGGATTCACTTAGCGCTCTGTTTTTCTGGAACAAATTATCAGCATTAAGCGGGGATCACCTGTACTACTAATACTAAGGCATCATACCATACATATATGTCTGCCAATACCAATGAAAAAAATTCTTAGGATCAAGTACCTGAATCAACCGATGCCTGCACAATTCACTACCAGCAGAAAGATATACCAAAATTTTGGTTGCCTTTTCCAGAATCTAGTAATAATCAGAACACTCATAAATACCAGTTATTCAGATGCATATATAAAATATATATAAAATTATTTATTCATATATATAAAATTATTTTAACAAAAATTTGCTGAGGAAGTTTACAATTATGCAGATAATAAACACAATGCAGTTAAAACTAATATATTATAACTAAAATATAACTGTAGAATGGTGGTTTTCAACCGAGGTGCCACAACAACATTCCAGGGGTGCCACGTAATTTGGGTTTAAGTTGCTTAAACTTATTATTATTTTTTTAAAAATTTATCTGTTTATTTCATTATAAAAAGGTGTACAGTATCTTTTTAATTTTGTGGTGATCTATAATTGATGTTTACTTAGTACATCTATATAAAGAATAAAATATATACTGTATACAGTAAACCCCCCGCTATTCGCGGGGGTTACGTTCCTGAGAAACGCCGCGAATACCGAAAACACGAATACTGAGTTATGGCTCCCATAGTAATAAAGGAGTTCCGTTCCAAAGTATGAAATATATAAGAAAAACTAGTCTAAAAATTTGTCTATGTATGTATTATATGTACCTTCATAATATGACTATGTAGGAATATTAATAGGAATATTATCATAATAGGAATATTATCAAGAGGCTATAAAAGTAAAGATATAAAGCAAAAATTTATACTTTATTACCTTACCAATTAACAAAATTAAATGATATGTGAAAATCGGAAGAATATTTCCCACAGGTTAGCAAAATAAAAATAAATTTATGCTTATTTACATAGCTTAATTAATACTGTAATAAGTATATACTAACTGATAATTCTGTTCACAGACCTTTTTTTTGGTTGTAAAACTTAAAACAATAAAAAAGATAAGTAAATAATAACAAATAAATGGCAAGAACACAGCATGCACAAATTGCAACTAATACAATACATGCAAGTGAGATATGGAGTAACAAGTTTATGAAGCTCCAAAAGTAGGAATAAAGAGAAGATTCTGAAAATTTATTTATGTTTTTTATATGACTGAAGAATTTATGGAAGAGGGACATATTTCACCATAATAATGTAAAAACCCACATAATTCCAGCTATCAGTATTATCGCAAATGCAATAGATCGAGTTTACTACCCGTTTATAATAGATTGTACTAACAGAAAAGTCGAATAAACTGGAAACTGTAAATTGTTTTATGGTAGTGACCTCTATAAATGTGCTTTAGAAAAATATCACAAAGGCATTCAAAATTGAGACTTATAACTGAACATATGATAACGATGAAAGTGTAATGCATTTTAAGGATTTGAATTGGTGTTTTGATATTTGATTCTATAAAGCAGCTGATTCTGCTGACCAGTGATCATGTTAACTGGTGCCTACTTATTTCACTTTACAATGGGCTTACGATTTTCTCCAACCAGATCATGTGGTCCTTCTCAGCCAATAGCAGCGTTTGCAAATGAACTGGCTGCATGTTTTGTTTTTGCATCCTTTAGTTGAAGTGATTTTTTGTGTTGTGCTTATTTGACTAAATTTACTGTACTGAATTTGTGTATGTACAATGTCATGTAAAAGAAAGAGATAAATAGCTTAGTAATATAGTTAAAATTTCAACTTCCAAGGTCTTGGAACGAATTACTAAAAAACAAAGTGTTATTGGGTTCACATTACAATATTTTCACATTATGATGGTGTCTCTGAAACAGATTAATATCGTAAAGCGGGGATCCACTGTTCTGTACTGTCCTGTGCGCATGGTTGAAAAAAAATTGAAAGAAAAAAATAAATATCCAAGAACAGGGTTTTTGTAACCAAGTTATAAGACATTATGTTGTTAATAAAGAGAACACAATCACGATATGTTGGACAGGATAAATAAATTTATATTTAATTATGCAAATATTTCAATACTTGAAATATAAACATTGGCATATTTTCAATGGCAACAAGAGATGGATTTCTGACTTACACCAGAAATGTGGTGCCACTTGGACACAGGTTGCAGGCTATGAATATGGGGAGTACAATGTGTCTGCAATGGGTATGTATGTATTTATCTATATCATATTGGTTCCTCAAGACTCACATCTGCCTTGTTTCTTTGTGATTATGCTGATATCAGCAAATTCAGTTATGTGTGGTGTTATTTTGGTGCTGTTTGAGTAGCAACTATCAATCAACGATCATTTGGAATGTAGTTCCCTGGTTCCGTAAAGTCCTTTCCATGAGGATGCTAGCAACTACTGTACAAACTCTTACTGGGTTAAGCAAAGCTCAAAAATTATAAAAAAAATGCACTATATAATAAAAAACAAAATAAAATAAAATAAAAAACAAAATAAAAAATAAAAACCCCAACTTGTTGAATGTGCCAGCAAGGAAGGCAGGAGAAGCCACAAGTGTACAAAAACCAACAAGAAAGCTTCAAATTCTAGCAGACTGAACGATGGAAAGTCTCTTCTGTAAACATTTTCTTTATTTTCAATGAGATGATGCTCAGAACCACAAGCAAATGTTTGGTTTGCATTTGGGTTTTACTGGTGCATTAGCAACTAAGGCTATAATGCACCAAAACCAAGTCATGAAAAAAATTATTTAAAATATTTAAGTAACCTACCTAAAAAAATTACATCACTAAGTCAAATGGTATAATGTTAAGGGTATATTATTAGTATAAAAAATATATTTTTAAATAAGAATAAATAGGTTTAAAGACTTTAAATATTTAAAAATAGCTAACACATGGTTGTTGTCGGATAAAATCTGACTGAGTGTATAAGCTCAGTCAGATGACTAAAAGTGGTAATATATAGCACATTGGCATCAATAACATGGACACTCAGTTAAAATATCTCGAATCAGATTGACGGGAACTATAGAACTGTAAGCAGACAGATGGTGAAGTACTGGCTTTTCCCCTGTTATGAATGGAGAAGTCACACGTTGGAATGCGAGTATGCCAGAGTAGAAGGAGCCACCTCAGTGACAAGGCAACATTGTCCACTGTGATATTAAGATATCTGAGCAGCTCTTGGATATGAATACCAAAGAGATGGCATTCATTTAGCACTTGGATGAGTGTTATACAAATTTTACCATCATGGCCTGAAAATGGATGTCCTCGGAGGGTGGTCTGGCAGGGATTTCATTTTAAAGGTATATTTTAGTGACAATTGCATTCATCAAAGCGAAAGAAGTGGTTCAGTTGCTTTGATGTATAAACTCTGGGCAGGTGATGTTTGAAATGCTCCAGTAGCAATGTGGATGGCTTGGTAGTGAACTGGGTCTAGCCATTGTAGTACACTGTTTCTGGCAGATGCACAACTTGGAATCCGTAGTCTATTTTATGTCCGACCAATGCATGATAGAGGCAGATTAAAGTGCAGCGGCCTGCTCCCAATTTTTAGATGAGATGGCACAAAGGAGTTTCAGTGCATTTGATCTACAGTTGACAGATACGTGGAAGGAATGTCAACTTACTATCGAATACAATCCCCCAAGGATTTTTTCTCGGGTGGTACTGGAGTAATTGTTTGTCTAATTTAATTCTGCAGCAGGATGAATGTTCCATTTGCGACAAAAGCTGGTACAAATGTCTTCTGTGAAGAGAACCTGAAACCATTGGCCATTGCCCAAGAGCTGACGTGGTCAATGGTGTGCTGCAATTGTCTTTCAATAATTCTCATGTTACATGACTGTGCAAAGATACTAAAGTTATCAACGAAGAGGGCACTATTTACAGTTGGAGGAAGTTGTTCAATAATAGAATTAACTTTGATAGCAAAAAGCATAACACTTAGTACTGATCCTTGGGGGAAAATCTCCTCTCAGCAAAAAAAAGGGTGAGAGACAGAAAATCGACCCCACGAGCTTGGAATTAGCGTTTCAGTAAAAAATTAAGAAAAAAAAAAAGGGGCTAGATGGCCTCTAACACCGAGATTATAGATATCTTTTAAGATTCCAAATCTCCAAGCCATGTCGTACGCTCTTTCTATATCAAAGAAAAGTGACACTAGGTGCTCGTGTTTGAGGAAAGCATCTCGGATAGGTGTTTCCAATATTATTAAATGGTCATATGTTGACCTGTTCCTTCGGAAGCCACATTCTACTTTACAAAGAAAGTCATTTGCTTCTAAATATCACATGGCATTGACACCTTTCCAGCACCTTACACATGCAGCTTTGTTAGAGAAATTGGGTGGTAATTGTTTGGAAATTTTGGATCCTTTCCTGGCTCAGGAAGGCAAGCATGACTGTCTTATGCCAGGAGTCCAGAAACTGGCCTTCAATATAGATTCTATTGAGCAAACAGAGCAGCCAATCCACAGTTCTGATGAAAGATGTTTACTCATCTCATAATGGATGTCACCTGACCTAAACAGCACTCACCTGGGATAGTGCCACTTTCAATTACCATTCTGGTTGTAAAGCTGGTTGTATGCCTCCAGTTATTTGAAGATAACTTCAAATGCTGCTTTTCAGCTTTTTGTTTGAGGGCCAGAAACTCAGGGGTATAAGATGTGTCAGCAGACACTTTAGCAAATGTCTCCGATAAATTGTTGGCAATTGCAGTTCAGTCTGCAATTGCACATCCATTATGTTTTAAGATCAATGTAGTGGACACTGTGTATCTGTCATTAATTTTCTGGACTTTGTCCCAGACTAGCTTAGATTGGTTGGATGGATGATGTGAAGCAAATCCAAGATTCCTTTTGACTCTGACGTCTAATGTAATGTGCTTTTGTGTGGGCATGTTTGAAGGCCATCAGATTATTTGTGGTGGAATAACAGTGAAATTTTCCCCACATTTTTTTTTCTTGCTGCTGTGCATTCTGCATTCCATAGGTTTGGAAATGGCAGAAACCACGTGGCTGTCTTTGGAATTACAATTGCTGCTCTTTGGACAATACTTTCAATGATGTGCCTCACTGTCATTATTTGGCTCCTTGCAGACTGTGGTGGTACTGAAGGTTGCCAGACGTTTGAAAACTTTGCAGTCAGCGTAATCAATTTTCCACTTTATTATCCTCGATGGGTAGCAATGTCTCCCACTGCATAGAGTGGTTATCATGGGATAATGATCACTTCCAAAAGGTTGTCTTTAACCTCCACGTACACACAGGGAGAAGAGAAGGGTTCCTCTTAACTGTTTTAAAACATTTTAAAGGTAAAATTAAGTCACTAAATATACACAGATTCTCAGCACCAGAATATGTTGAGAAGTTTTAATGTTGATGTGTTCATTTGTTCCCAGAACTGACTCAAGATCATGCTATAAATGTTACTGAAAAAAATTTTTTCTTGTGTATCAAATTTTTAATGATTTGAACATATGTAAATTTTATTATATTGACTGTGCTATTACTGTATTTGCATTATGTAAATTATGTGTATCAGATTGATACAAGTGCAGTAAGTCCAAACTGCAGTAAGCAATAACAAAGATAATAATTCAATTTTGATATAAAGCTGACAAATTTATAAATGGAACTGATGATGGTTGAGGATGACCTGTATTATTATATTATAAATATAATATAATAATACCTCCATGCACTCTTTTCTATGTAAAATGTAGTGGTATGAGGGAGTAAGTCAAATCTTTTCTACTTAAAGACACACCTGTCGAAACGCATGATAAATATCTAATCAGGAAATGACCTATGTAATTATTTACCTGTGCATTTGTAGTGACATAATTGCCCCACCCACTTGTACCACATGGCATTCTCGAAGTCAAATAAATATCACTATGTAATTATTTACCTGTGTTTACATAGGTCACTTAAGAAAACGTCTTTTGCTTTGGATTCCATAATGCATGAGGAATACTGCTGCATCTGAAAGAGCAGGACTAAAATATTTACAAACTATACAAATATTTAAAAAATATTAAACTATTTACAAATATACAAACTATATCGGGACAATGGGTCCCTTCTAATTAATATACAAAAAACGTTACAGTAGAACATTAAATGATTTTGGGCATGGTCATGTATTAGACAGTGAAGCACATGTATGAGGTTGGTGAATGTTATGGAGGCAGCTGCCTTGAAATGCGTCTATGTACGTGCTCTATATTGTCAACAGCATCTGATTCGGCACAGTAACCCATTTGTGTTCCTTCCATTTAAAGTTCACCAACCTCGTGCACATGCTTCACTGTCTAATACATGACCATGCCTGGCATCATTTGATGTTCCATCGAAACGTTTTTGCGTATATTAATGCCAACTGATAAAGGGACCCATCATCCCAATATAGTAGAGGTATGATTGTAAATAGTTTAGTATTTTATTATTTGTATAATAACATTATACTAATATTATATACCGCACTGATTGAAATCTAATCAGGAAACAACACAACCTATGTAATTATTTACCTGCGCATTTGTAGTGATGTAATTGCCCCACCTTCTTCTCCCATTGGCTTGAATAAATATCACTAGGAAGAAAACTTTTTTAATGTATAGAGAGATAATAGAGTAGGGCCCACTTTTCAGTGTTCCGCTAATACAGCAATTTTCGATTATATCCATGTTCATTATGTTTTGCGCTTGTTCTGCTTTTTCAGCATTTTTCAGCATGATACACTCATCAACCGAATCTGAAAAGGGTGCCATTTTACTGTCTATTATTCAGTCTGTTTACAGCAGATGATAGTGTAAACATGTTATTAGGCTTTTATACACATTTGCAAGTGAAAAAAAGGCTATGTTATACTTTTCAGTGGAGGTCTGGAACTGATCTACTGTATGAGTGGGCCCTACTGTAATATCACCAAATTAATTATATTATAATAATATAATAAATTCAATTTATAAAAAACTGCCCACACAAGGATAATAATTCAATTTTGATATAAATGAGGATTACAGCTGACAAAATTAAACGAACTGATGATAGTTGAGGATGACCTGTATTTATAATATAATACAATATATTATATATTATAATATATTATTATAATTATATTATAATAAATTCAGTTTGGAAAAAACTGCCCATACAAGAATGGCAATTCAAATATTAGTCTATGACTGTGCTAAAAACCTGTATAACTCTGCAATAAGTTATTCATCTTTTTATGAAATATTTGTTAGATTTATAAAAAGATTCTATATACGCAACTAACGCAACTAGTTAACTGTGTTAACTGTGTTAAGATACAAGTTTAAGGTTTTAATTTTGTTCTGAAATTGTAATTTTATTGACATTTAAATCGAAATCATGACTCTGACCAGAGCAGCAAAGCAAAAGGCTCAAGCTAATGGGAGTGCAGTGACTCAGGGGAGAACTGAGGGGGGCGGTTGCCCCCTGAATCACGGCCTTTTAAGATGCACTGTTTGCTTGATGTTTGCGGAGCAATCGGGTACGGGACATGATACTGCCATGGGGGATGTCTTTGTGTGTGCACGATGCAAGGAGTGCAAGGAAATTAGGCGACAACTCGGCGTTGTTATGGGCCTATATGAGACCTTGAAGGACAGGGTGGATGCCCTCGAAGGAAATAAATTGAGGGGCCCATCAAGCTCTCAGCTGCCCACATCAACACCAGAGCTTGGACTTGGTCATCTTGCAACACAGAGGCAGCCCCCAAGGCAGAATGCGCTGGTCCAACAGGAACTAGTAGTTGTTGGTGACTCAATTGTCAGGGAAACGGGGAACATGCTTTGTAAAAAGGATAGGTGGAACAGGACCAGGGTATGTCTGCCAGGGGCAAAGGTTGATGACGTTGTAGAGCGGATATCATCTTTTAAGGGCACAAAAGGTGATATAGTTGTACACGTTGGCACTAATGATATTAAGAGTAGGAGACCAGCGGAATTACTTAACAAGTACAGGTCACTGTTGAAAAAAAGCCGTGATGTAGGGTTGAATTTGAAAGTGTCTGCAATTCTGCCCAGACACGATAGGAGGGAGTATATGATGAGAGCCTTGTCGATCAATTCGGCCCTGGAAAGATTGTGCAAGGCTGAAGGGGTAGAATTTTTTTCAGCCTGGACTGTACTTGTTAACAGGAGAGATTGCTTCTACAGGGATGGGATACACTTAAATAGAAAGGGTGCAAGAATATTTGCTGATGCTATCGAGGCAGTGTTAGGTGGGTCGGAAAACTGCTAGCTTGGGGGGAGACAAAGACTAATGGATTAACAGTAGCCATGGGCAGAAGTGAAAGAGATTCTTGCGCTGCTTCTATTGGAATGAGCAGAAGCCTGAAAAACAAGATGCAGGATATTTCAGAGACTGCTGGAAGTCATTGCGGTACAAGTAAACACATGGGTTGTGTTAGGGTAGCTAAGAATAGAAACAGGTGCATGTATACTTGCGTGTACACTAATGCTAGGAGTTTAGTAAATAAATTTGATGAATTTGAGGTATTACTCAAAACATCAAAGGCAGATATTGTTGGGATATCAGAGACGTGGTGTCACACAGATATAAGGAATGCAGAACTGGAATTTGGGGAGTACAACGTCTACAGAAAGGATAGACAGGATAGGAAGGGAGGAGGGGTTATGCTATTAGTTAAAAAACACATAAAATCCAAGGAAGTGAAGCCAGTTGACATCGCTGGACAGTGCAGTGTTGAGTCAGTTTGGTGTGACATAAGCATAGGTAAATCAAAATTGAGAGTAGGAGTGTGCTATAGGCCTAATGACTCTGATGAGTATAATAAAATACTGTACAGGGAAATAGAGTGGGCCAGTAAATCAGAGAGTCTTATAATGGGGGATTTTAATTTCCCAGATATTGACTGGAATTTGTGGGTTGGTCACTCACACACTAGCAAGGCTTTTGTGGATTTATTGGATGATTGTTTTCTACACCAGCATGTTCGGGAGGCAACTAGAGGGAGTAATACTCTTGATCTGATTATCAGTAGTGATTCTTCATGCATTAGGAATCTGCAGATAAATGAACCACTGGGTGGCAGTGATCACAGTGTGCTGAAGTGGGATTTACTCAAGGAGGTAACTACCATCAGAGGTAAAGGGAAGGGTTTTTGCTTTCGTAAAGGAGACTATGCTGGTCTGAGACAGTATTTAAATTCTATACAGTGGGACCAACTGATGATGTTACCAACAGCAAATTCAAAATGGGAAGCATTCAAAGAACTAATCTTGGAAGCTACCAGGCTTTACATACCAACCAAGAAATATTGTTCAAGGTTCAGGCCTAAATGGCTGTCAGATGAACTAATGAGACATATGGCAGAGAAGAAAAATGCATGGGATACATACAAATTAATGGGTGACGTGGAAGCCTATGATAGATATAAGTTGGTCTGTAACCAAGTCACAAAGGAGATTAGGCAGGCAAAGGCAGATTATGAGAAATCCTTGGCAAAGGATGCAAAGAAAAACAGAAAAGAGTTCTTTACCTATTTAAACTCAAGAAGGAAAGGGATGAATCAGATTGGTCCACTGGATGTTGATGGTTCAACAGTTGAGGATCCAGCTCAGGTGGCTAACAATCTAAACGAGTATTTTGCATCTACATTCACACATGAGGAGTTATTCAGGAAGGGGAATGTCGTAGGTGAAGTAAACATTGGCAGTGAGCTAGATGATTTTCTAATAACTGAGAGGAAAGTGGAGGAGAAATTGTTGAGGATAAACATAAAAAAGGCACCCGGGGTGGATGGGATCTATCCAGTTATATTAAAGGAGGCAGCAAAGGAAGTAAGCAAACCCCTAGCCATAATTATGAGAGCTTCTTTGGACTCAGGGGAGGTACCCATGGACTGGAGATGTGCAAATGTAACCCCAATTCACAAAGGAGGATCAAAGGCTGACACAAGTAATTATAGACCTGTTAGTTTAACTTCGGTTCCAGGAAAATTAATGGAGGCACTGGTTAAAGAAACACTGCAGGATCATCTGGACAAGAATTCAGTTATAGCTCAGACACAGCATGGGTTTGTTAAGGGCAGGTCTTGTCTGACCAATTTGATTGGATACTATGATGTAGTCACAAAAGAACTGGATGCAGGGAATAACTTTGATATTATATATTTGGATCTTAGAAAGGCTTTTGATACTGTTGCGCATGGAAGACTGCTGCACAAATTGGAGAAGTGTGGCATTCGAGGCAAATTGCTGCTATGGATAAAGGGATGGTTGAGTGGCAGAAGACAGAGAGTGGTAATCAATGGACACTGCTCAACGTGGACTAATGTTATTAGTGGAGTTCCTCAGGGTTCAGTGTTGGGTCCATTGTTGTTTTCTGTATTTATAAATGATATTGATGATGGTGTATCAGGCTTAATGTCCAAGTTTGCAGACGATACAAAGGTTGGCAGGGTTGTTAAGGACACTACTGATACTATGCTGCTGCAACAGGATCTGGAAAGGTTGAGCAGATGGGCTGAGAGGTGGCAAATGAAGTTTAACATTGACAAATGTAAAGTACTACATATGGGAAACAGTAACCCCAGATCAACGTATCAACTCTGTGGTACTACGCTGACAGTGGTAGAGAATGAAAAGGACCTGGGGGTAATTGTGCAGGCAGATATGAAGTTCTCTGAGCAGTGCAGACGAGCTGCAAGAGTAGCTCATGGTGTCTTGTCAATGATATACAGGAATTTTTCTAGCAGGGACAGGGATGTGATTATTCCCTTGTATAAGGCATTGGTCAGGCCACACCTTGAGTACTGTATACAGGTCTGGAGGCCTCATTTCAAGAAGGATGTAGAGCTGCTGGAACGAGTACAGAGAAGGGCAACAAGATTAGTGAATGGAACAAAGGGTTGCTCTTACGAAGAAAGGCTTAAGTTTTGCAAATTACAGAGCCTGGAGACTAGGCATCGCCGAGGTGATCTGATAGAGGTGTACAAGGCTTTGAATGGCTTGAGCATGCTCAATGCCGATGGAATTCTTCCTCTTGCTCAGAATAATCACCTGAGAGGGCATAAATTCAAATTGAGGAAGGACGGATGTCGGATAGATGTGCGGAAATTCGCCTTTAGCCAGCGGGCAGTTGGTTTGTGGAATAGACTTCCATCGCTTGTTGTTGAAGTTGATAGCCTAAACAAATTTAAGGCTCAGCTGGACAGGTATTTCGAACGAATTGAGGGGTGAAATGGGAGTAGTGGTTGTTTTTTTTTTTTTTTTTGGCTGATGCCGAATAAGCTTGCTTTCTTGCATCATATGCCTCTACTAATGCTAATGCTAACTACCACAAATTTTACTACCACGAATGCAGTTAATGGAATTATTTAATCCATTAAATACATTTCTATGAAATATTCAGCAAATATTAAGTGAATAATTCAACTAAAAGTAGTACAACTTAGAAGCCTGTTAATAAACTTAATTTTTAAAATTAAGTGAAACAATTTAAATTATTTAAAACATTTCTTTTAAAGAATGAGAATATAGGTACGCACCAATTCATCTGCATCAGGTTTCAATGCCAAAAGAAGCTTTGATGTGAGGATGAAATCATTCTGTAAAACATTAATAGGGTTATATAACAAGCAATGCCTTTACTATTTGAACTATATACACCGATGAGCCAAAACATCATATCACCTACCTAATATGATGTTGGTTCTCCACATGCAGCCAAAACAGCTCGCAACCACCAAGGCATGGATGCTACAAGATTTCTAATTGTGTCTTGTGGTATCTGGTAACAACATGTAACCAGCAGATCAGAGTTGCTGTTACAACACAAACCACAGATGCTCGATGGGAATGATGTCTGTTGAATCTAGAGGCCAGGGCAATACCTGGAAGTTGTTATGTTCAGCAAACTAGTATCGAACAATCCAGGCAGTGTGGCATGCCACATTATCCTGCTGAAAGACGGCACTGCCAGAGAGGAAGACTGTTGCCACTAAAGGGTGTACCTGATCAGCAATGATGTTTAGGTAGGTGATAGATGTCAGAGTGCCTGGCACATGGATGACTGGACCCAGGGTATCCCAGCAGAACATCGCCCAAAGCATGACAATGCCGCCACCGGCTTGTTTTCATCCCACGGTGCATCCAGGCACCATCACTTCCCCAGGTAAACGATGCAAACGTATCAGGTGGTCCACAAAGTGCAACAGGAAATGTGATTCATTGGACCAGACAACCTTCTTCCAATCAACTCAAGGTCCAGTTTCGATGCTCACATGCCCATTGTAAGCGCTGTCACCAGTGAACCGTGGTTAGCATGGGCACTCGGAGCAGCCTGTGGCTATGCAGACCCATTTTCAGCAGGGTTCGATGTACTCTGTGTTGTGGCACATTACTCCCGTCACCAGCATTCCAATTACCGGTAAGTTGTGCCATCCAGGAAAGCCTTCGCTCACCTTGAGCATTGATGAGCCATGGTCGTCCAACACTTTTCTGGCATTTCATGGGGTCCCCCTCCTCGGACCACTTTTGGTAGGTACTAACCACGGTTGACCATTAGCACCCCATCAGCCGTGCTGTTTCGGATATGCTCTGACCTAGTTGTCTGGCCATTACAATTTGGCCTTTGTCAAACTTGCTTAAGTCCGCTGCCTTTCCCATCTGAAGAACAAGAGTAACACTGATTAATGGAGCTCAGTATCAGGTGTTTTTTATACCGTGTCTCGACCCATGCCATAGTTCACCTGCAATTGCTTCGATTTGCATAACGACTCGCTAGTCATAATGTTTTGGCTCATCAGTGTATAAAAAAGAATAATAAAATGTGTGGTTAAAGATAGCACTTTTAATTCAAAACAGAAATGGCAAAACACAAATAAATATCAGTAATACAAGCCTACAATAGTTTTTAGGTTTGGCTAGTTTCCCAGTAATTCATGTATGCTGAGATCAAAAATGAAAAATCCCTTTTTCTCAATTACATATAGATGTTTTTAAGAAAGTTATTTTTTTCATGTTTTTGGATAAAATATGCAAAAATGATGTATTTTTATTATTATAAGGATAGCAATTATTGGTTACTAATTTCCTAGTATGACTGCAATCATTGAACCTTACAGAAGGGTTGAGAATGCATAGCTACTAAGTAAATGGATGACAGCTGATCACTGGGAAGCACCATTTTCTGTATAGAATACAAGTAAAGCAGTGTTTCATTTTCTGTGCTTAACAATTTGAGGTGAGGTACAGCAACTAGAAGCTGCTTAAATAAGACTGACAAATTTTTCTACATCTGTAGTTGCTTTTGTTTTAATAAAGTGAAAGAAAGAACATGTTAGAATTTGTTAAAGATGGGATGAAACTTGGTTACCAGCATTTTGATATCTACAGAAGTTTAAGTCTAATGTCAACAAATACAGGTCAACCATCACTAATCCTGCCACCGGTAATCCGTTTCCACCACTAATTTGGACGTATTTTCCGCGAACGTAATTTCAAATTTCCTGGGTTGGTGCACAACCTGCTGCTATTGTTTTGGTGGTGTTGGTTGCAGCATCAGCTGTTGGCTCAAACTGTAAACACTGGCAAGCCATTCCTACTTGTTTTTCTGCATTTATTATTATAACTTGATCACATTTAGCCCCAGCCATGGTTCCAATGCATAAAGTGCCTCTCGTGGTGTAATGCGCAAACACTGTACATTCTCCATAAGAGATAAAGTTGAACTTCTGAAAACATTTGACAGCGGTGTGTCTGTGAGAAGTTTAACTCTTCTTAGTTGTAAATTTCAGCAATTTCTCTCAGTTCCTCTTATTTTAGTAACTTTCTTTTAGCCATTCCTTTTTTAGATTTTTTTTTTTTTACAACGCATTTGTACAAACTTGCAGAAAACACAACACAATATGGATAATACAGTGCGCTAACGAACTTGTTTTAACAAAATCTCTAACAATACTGACAAACTTATTGCAATGTTTGAGAGTTTATTTTATTGCAGCGCTTGCCACGCATGCAATAAACTGATCACAAACGACTTTTATATGTGTGCCGTAATAGCGTTGCACATATCTGGCCGACACGGCTTCTCAAGAAATAAAGTAACCTACTGGGCCACATGTGTGGCACAAAAAAAAGACACTTTTTTTGTTTGATATTTTAAGCGAAAAAACGACAACGCTGATATTACAATATTTATTTTAGGATTACTAATCAAATCATTTTTGGCCCATGGGGAATTTTTTTCTTAAACTAGCTTGGCAGTCAACATGTTAAAGGTAGGATGAGGTGGTTAGCTGTTGTGTAAACTGTATGTGCTAAAATAACCACCCGTGATCCGGCACCCCACAGGTCCCAATGCTGCCGGATTAGTGACAGTCAACCTGTATCTTCTTTCATCTTCTCAACCTCCAACACAAAAAAGGATATTGTGGATATCCTTTTTTGTGTTGGATGTCGTGGGCTCCAAATAAAGTATGTCACACTTGGAATAACAGGGGTTTCAGATTATGAAGGTATAAACAGTTCAATTCAGATATGAAGTTTTCTGAACAATGTAGTCAGGCTGCCAAGCCAGTTCAATCGGGATTTTGTCAGTAATACACAATAACTTTGCTAGCAGGAATAAAGAGGTGATTATCCCATTGTAGAAGGCAATGGTTAAGCTGCATCTTGAGTACAGCATATAGGTTTCATTTTAGAAAGGATGTAGATCTGTTGGGGCAGGTGCAGAGAAGGGCAACGAGATTGGTGAAGGGAATGAAAGGGTGTCCTTTCCAAAAAAGCATCAGTTCTACAAATCATAGAATCCGGACACTAGACACCTGTGAGGTGAACTGATTCAGATGCTTAGGGCTTTAAATGGATTGAGCAAGCTCAATGCTGATGGCATTCTTCCTCTTGCTCAGACAACACAAGAGGGAGAATAAATTGAAATTGAGGAAGGGTTGGTTGCAGGATTGGTGTGTGCAGGTTTGTCTTCAACCAGCCGGTAGTTTGAATTCAAGAAAGTTTAAGGAAGAACTAGATAAATTACTGGAGGGAATGGATGGGTGATGCAGGAGTTTTTTTTTTTTTTTTTTTAGTTGATACTCTATAACAGTGTTTCTCAATCTTTTTGTTGCTGTGGCATACTCTTAAAGACGCTAAAATATTGTGGCACACTACAATACTCATATATTCACAAATGAGAAGTTATTTCTGTTGGGTATATTTAGTAATATACATTTATTATTTGTGTAGTATAGGTGAATAGATCTAGTACTAGGAATCAAAACATGATGTCACATTGTATTCTGGAACGCACATGCGAATCGCCCTCGGATGACACGACCGAGAATAAACAGAGAAGAACCAAGTCTCAAGTGCCAACTGACTCAATTGGACTCTCTGGGGAGATTTTTCCCAGCAAATACTGTGAATTATTTTAATAATTTAAATATAGATGCAGAGAAACTATGTACCGACAAAATGTATAGGACAGAAATATTTGGTAATGTGTACCGGCAGGTACAAATATAATAAGAAGACTAATTTAATAATTTATATAATAATATTTAGCATTTAACAACCATTCGCAATTAATCCATTAACACATATTCTGTGTTTTGTCATCTCCAAATATTGTAAATAAGTTCATGTAAATATGCTTGTAAATACTGATATAATGTAACCACACCCTCTAGCCATGTGCTGTCCATGGGTGTCTCGTAAGAGAAATAAACAGATAATAATAATAATAATAATAATAATAATAATAATAACATGCAGCGCAGTGTAAATAAACAAATTTTTTGTTTGAATTAATTTTTATTATAACACTTTGATTTATTAATTTTTTTCTAATATGCATTTTCTGTGGCACACTTTAAGCATACTTGTGGCACACAGGCTGAGAAACACTGCTCCATAAGCTTGCTGTGTGTGTTTGCTATTTGGTTTTTAGGAGCATTAGCAACTAAGGCAATATTGCTCCGGGGATATGCGGTGGTCATTCCCTGACCTTTCCGCATCCTCCATATTTGGTGGTCACGGGCTCGAACCTCGGTCTAATCAAGAAGTGTGTGCTACGCACTGCTGCTCCTGCCCACCTGGCTACGGAGGCGCCAAGCTTGCTTTCTTGCACCATTTGCCACTATTGCTATTAATAAAAAGTCCATACATGACTGGTAGATTCATATATGAAATGTCCTCTCTTCTTCATTATTTTCTGTGTTACAGCCCTGCACTTTAGATAAGCAAAGGTATAAATATTGTGGATATCCTTTTTTTGTGTTGGATGTCATGGGCTCCAAATAAAGTATGTCACACTTGGAATAACAGGGATCATAGGTGTCATAAAAGGCAGAGACGTTTCATACTTTGATTCCATTTCCTCAACAGATTCTGAATGTAATGTGAACTGCAACAGTTTGCATAAAACAAGGTAAATGATTTAGTGACAGATCTGGGTCTTTGAAATCTTCTGCAGAGATCCTGGAATCAAGAATCCAAGCTAAAACATTCTCTGCAGGAACATTTTCTTGGTACAGATCCTGCATGGCATTCTTTTCATACTTTTCACCAGAAGATTCACTTTTATTGCAGAAATATTCCCAGTTTGATGATTGCATTAGGAGCTCCTATGTGAGTCGAGAGAGAGACTGCTCATCAATTTTTCCAAAACTAGAATGAAAGGTGTTCTAATAAGAGAAAAATTAATGTTTCAGTTCCAACTGCAAATCTGACTTGTTAAAGAAGCATAAAACTTCAAACTTCTTAAAAAAGTTAAATATGAAAGACATAATTAGCTTCTTTGTGGAGACCCGAAGGTTATTTATATGTGCATTGCTTGCTTAGCAATCAGGTTACACTAAAATAACATGTTTAACATGTTTGCTGCCTTTACACATATAAGCATAAAAATGGCACCAGAAGTGATGTGAGCAATGCACATCTGTATTGAAAATGCACCCAAGTGCCAAGTCATAATGCATATGAGCAGTCATTCTTTAGCAGTCAACCAAAAAGTGCTGTAAACATAAGGCACATGAAATTAAGAGCTACTCAGTGTTGGCACACTGACTGAATGCTTTGCAGTAATGCTTGGCTTTTGTTTAAAGACTTGGTACACAGTTTTATTTGTTTTTTGCTTCTGTTGACGTTAGTTTATGTACACGAATAAATTTTTTTATAATTTTCAACCATTATGTATGAATTTTTGAAATTCTGGGGGATGACAGAATGTTGTTTTTTTTTTAAAACTCATTGAACAAGTACTCTCACGTTTAGGTGGCAGTGAACATGTTAATATGAATGGGAAGGTTGAGAATTATATAACAAAGCAATGGACATGCAGACACAGATATTTCAAAAAGCCTGTGGCCAAATATTCTATTAACTCCATTTCCAATCAATTAATATTAATCAATTGTTTAACTGCTTAACTATCTCTGCAATTTCCATTTCTATCTAACATGAATTGAGAAGTAGGCATTTTCATTGTGCCACAGATGAGCAATTTGAACAAACAATGACCACAACTGGAAAAAAAAAAAAAAAAAAAGTTCTTACAAAACAAAAAAGATGTCAGTTATGTAAATGTTGTTGGAAATATGGTGAATAAATTTCATTTCAAAAATTAGGATGCAAGATGAGGTTGAAGGTTCATTTCTTTTTTTCCAGAAAAAGCTTGACTGTATCAATGAATAACAAATTGAGTGATTCCACCAAGATATAAAGGAGATAGAAAGAAGATATCAGGAAGGGATAACATAAAGCTGAAAGCAGATTACTGCTGTTTTAGAAAAGGAATCAAGACTCCAGCAGAATAAAGTATCAAGGCCTTGCATAATGTGTAAAAGCAAAACCATAAAATGTATATTAAAAATAAATAAAAAAATAAAATAAAAAAAAACAAAGAATTTATTTCAAGCAATCTGATGAAGCTGAACAATAATTTACTTTCGTATTAATATTCTTCTATTTTCTTTACTTTAAATTTTGTCCACTTTATTATAAAAAAGATTAAAAATTTACAAAAAAGGGAAAAATTGTGTTTTTTCCCTCAATTCGCAGAAAAACTCAAGGAAGGTAACATAGAAGAGAAACTCCATTCTACAATTTTCAATAAGTAATCCAAATTACTTATAGCATGCTGCAAAAAATAAAGCTAATGTGCACATATATGTAAATACTTGATAATTTTGAGGAATATCTTTTATAACAAAGATATCTGCTTTATACATTTTTAAAAATAGTTCTTGTATATTGATTAATTTTATGTTTATCAAAACTCCATTTAGAATAATTTTACACTGTTTAACCACACTCAATGTTTTACTTAGGTAAATTTATAAATTTAAAATTTTTCTGCTTAACTGTGCTTTGACAATTTTATTTTGTTGCTTTTGACAATTTTATTTTGTTGCTTTTGACTCATATTATTATTCATTGCAACTGAAACAATTTTTCTCTCTCAAACCAAAGAAATATATGAATCAGAAAAACATTTTCATCCCTTCTTTTCCAACCTGGAAAAAAACTGTTTTCACTCAATATCAATTTTAATTGACAAATGAGAGCTTTTTTTTGCAAGTCAGAAGAGAAATTACCATTAACCTGTTGCTGCCTGATTTAATGATGTCATCTTATGAAAGAGCAATACAAAATAGCGCAAACTGGTAAGATAAAGCAACTTTATAAGATGCATGTATGAATTTGCAATTGCAAAAAATAAAAGACAGAAGAAACACTTCCATCCTTCATTTGTATTAGCATTAGTAGCGGCATACGATGCAGGAAAGCAAGCTTATGCAGCATCAGCCAAAAAAAAAAAAAAAACCGTCCCATTTCACCCCTCCATTCAATTCCAATTGCCTGTCCAGCTCAGCCTTAAATTTATTTAGGCTATCAAATTCCACAACAAAAGATGGAAGTCTGTTCCACCAATCAACTACCCGCTGGCTAAAGGCAAATTTCCGCACATCTATTCTATAACTGTCTTTCCTCAATTTGAATCTGTGCTACCTCAGGTTTTTAATCTGAGCAAGAGGAAGAATCACATCAGCATTCAGCTTGCTCATCAAGCCATTCAAGGCCTTATACACCTCAATCAGATCACCTCGCAGGTGCCTACTCACCAGGCACTGCAATTTGCAGAATTAAGCCTTTCTTGGTAAGAGCACCCCATTGTTTCCCCTCACCAATTTTGTTGCCCTTCTTTGTATACTCGTTCTAGCAACTCTACATCCTTCCTAAAATGAGGCCTCCAGATCTGTACACAGTACTCTAGTGTGGCCTGACCATTGCCTTGTATAACGGGATAATCACCTCCCTGTCCCTGCTAGCAAAATTCCTATATATCATTGACAAGACTCCATTGACCTGCCCTAGCAGCCCATCTGCACTGCTCAGCGAATTTAATATTCGACTGCACAATTACCCCCAGGTCTTTTTCACTTTCCATTTCCCTGAGTGTAGTATCACACAGTTGGTACATTTCTCTTTGGTTATTGCTACCCATATGCAGTACTTTGCATTTGTCAATGTTAAACTTCAGTTTCCACTTCTCAGCCCATTTGCCCAACTTATCTAGATCCAGTTGGAGTAGCATACTGTCTTTACTGTCGTTAACAACCCTGCCAATCTTTGTATCATCTGCAAACTTGGACATTAAACCTGATATAACTTCATCAATATCATTGATAAATATACAGAACAATAATGGGCCCAACACCGAACCCTGAGAAACTCCACTAATATCATTTGTCTATGAAGAGCAGTGTCCATTGATTACCACTCTCTGTCATTTCCCACTGAACCATCCCTTTATCCATTGTAGCAACTTACCCTTAATGCCATATCTCTCCAATTTGTACAGCAGTCTTCCATGTGCAACAGTACCAAAAGCTTTCCTGAAATCCAAGCATATGATATCAAAATTATTTTTTGCATCCAGTTCCTTTGTAACCATATCATAGTATCCAATCAAATTGGGCAGACAAGACCTCCGTTTAACAAACCCATGTTGAGTTTTAACTATTACTGCAGTCTTGTCTAGATGATCCTGCAATGCTTCTTTACCCAGTGATTGCCGACCGGGTTAGCCGAGTGGGTAAAGTGCCTGCCTGGCAACCCAATGGTCACGGATTTGAATCCTGCCCTGGGCTTGGATATCACAATGGTACCGCACTATCCGGTTGGATCTGACGGCCACGATACACGAAGGAAGCAGGAAAAAACTGATTCCTTCATGTATTGCCACATCATACAATAAAAAACAAAACAAAAACCCAGTGATTCCATTATTTTCCACGGAACACAAGTTAAACTAACAGGTGTATAGTTACATGTGTCACCTTTTGAACCCCCTTTGTGAATTGGTGATACTTTTGAATACCTCCAGTCCATGGGGACCACCCCTGAGTCAAAGGAAGCTCTCATAATTATGGCTAAGGGTTTGCTTACTTCCTTTGCGGCCTCCTTTAATATAACTGGATAGATCCCATCCACCCCAGTTGCCTTTTTTATGTTTAACTTCAACAATTTCTCCTACACTTTGCTCCCAATTATTACAAAATCACTTAGCTCCCTGTTAGAATTTGATAAACTTCTGGCACTCCCCTCTTTGAATAACTCCTCATGTGTGAATGTAGATGCAAAATATTCATTACGTTTATCAGCTACCTGAGCATGATCATCAACGGTCAACCCATCTATGTTAAGTGGTCCAATCTGATTCATCCCTTTCCTTCTAGATAGAGTTTACATAAGTAAAGAACTCTTTGCTGTTTTTCTTTGCATCCTTTGCCAAGGATTTCTCGTAATCTGCCTTTGCCTGCCTAACCTTCTTTCTGACTTGATTACAGACTAGTTTATATCTGCCATAGGCTTCTGTGTCACCTGATACTTTATATGCATCCCATACATTTTCTTCTCTGCCACGAGCTTCATTAGTTCATCTGACATCCATTTAGGCCTAAACCTTGAATTCAACGTTGGTAACATTATCAGTTGATCCCACTGTATAGAATTTAAAAACTGTCTGAGACCTCTGTAGTCACCTTTAGGAAAGCAATAGCCTTTCCCTTTAGCCTTGATGGTAGTTACATCTTTAAATAATTCCCACCTCAATACATTGTGATCACTATCACCCGGTGGTTCCTTTATCTGCAAATTCTTACTGCACGAATAATCACTGCTGATAATCAGATCAAGAGTATTACTCCCTCTGGTTGTCTCTTGAACATGTTACTGTAGAAAACAGTCATCCAATAAATCCACAAAAGTCTTGCTAGTGTGCGAGTGACCAACCAACAAGTTCTAGTCAATATTTGGAAAGTAAAAATCCCCCATTATAAGACATTCTGATTTACTGGCCAATCCTGTTTCTCTGCACAATTCTCTCATTATACTCATCAGATTCAATAGGCCTTAACACACACCTACTCTCATTTTTCCTTTCCCAGTGCTTATGTCACACCAAACAGACTTAACATTGCATTGTCCACCAACATCAATTGAATGCACTTCCTTAGATTTTATGTGTTTCTGAACTAACAGGATAATCCCTCCTCCCTTCCTGTCCTGTCTATCCTTTCTGTACACATTGTACTCACCAAATTTCAATTTTGCACTGTTTATGTCTGTGTGACACTCCGTCCGTGATATCCCAACAATATCTGCCTTTGATGTCTTGACTAACACTTCACACTCATCAAATTTATTAACTATACTCCTAGCATTGGTGTACACACAAGTTTACATGCACCTGTTTCTACTCTTAGTTACCCTAACACAGCCCATGTATTTATTTGTTCCACTATGACTCCCAGCACTCTTATAAATCTCCATTGCCTATTCTATGCTGTAAGGAGAAAAAAAAAAACAAACATTTTTTTATGATCTTAATTACTTAGCATTGACTGTTTCTCAACCTGTGTCAGTAGTGATACTGAAGAACTCCTCTAACTGATAATTCCTCTAACCCACAATTGCTGTCCGCAAGTTAAAGTTGCTCATTGTGGCCCGAACACACGACCGATCTTTATAGTTTCCACATCAAGTTCTTTAGCAATCATCCTTAATTTGCGCTAGTATTTTGGAGGTTGGTGATAGTTTTTTTTTTTTTTTTTTTTTCAATTATTGCCTGTATGCCATTATATTTTAGAACATTTTGTACACAGTGCAAGGCTCGACAAAGTTTCAAAATCTGCCAACATTTCATTTTCGTAAAGTTTATATAATATCTGAGTTTCCCCACTCCCCCCTCTACGTTGCTACTCTCTCACTAGTTCTTTGAATACAGTGCAAAATGTCAGAATCACATGGATATTCAGCTATTGTAACCATGTAAACATAGAAAGGAGAAATTTACTGGAAGGCATGGATCATTCACTTCTCTGAAAAACATGCCCGTTTTTCGGAGTAAAGGGGAACCACAACACATGTTGACCAGAGGCTATAACCTGTGTCGAGAATCTTAATCCTCTGACTGGATAGGGGAAGCATATTGACTAGCACGACTTCTCGGTATGTGACTGCAGAGGTTTCACGGACAGCAGTAACATTGTGAAACGGTAATCCCTTTCACCCTTAATTTGCACTTTCTAATTACCTAAATTGCCTAAAGTGAGAACAATACATACAAAGTTGTCTCTCCTGAACCGTTCATTACGTGGAAATTTTCTTCGTTCAACGGAAACTATTTTAAATGTAATTACCAAGGGGAATCAAAAAAATTCGCTATATAGAAGTTTGTTAAACAGAGGTCCTACTGTAATTAAATCAAAAATGAACAGAACGATTGCATCATTAAAATGCTGGGAATGGGGCCCCGCTCGCCCCCACCGTAGTTTCGGCTCTGGATACTCAATAATTACATTCGGGATTCCATTTGTAAAATTAATGATCGTCTCAACAATGGGCTCGCAAATTTTCAAAAAAAAATAACAATGGGCTCTCGCAAGCCCGCTATAGCTCGCCACTGGTCATATAGTGCTAAACCAAATAATTCAAGTGATTTTCTGGCAAAGATCAAAATTTGTAGGAATAATTTAATATCAGTTGCAATTTAGGTAATAGGGAGACAGAGAGCAACTCTGTGGTGTTTATATGTGGACTATATATCAAAAATATTCAACATGCTCCTATTTGGATGTGGAGAATGGTACAACAGATTGCATCTAATTACTTAGGTATACTTTTGAGCAAAAGAGCACATAAGGAATTGGTCATCATGAATAAAAAGTCTCCTCTTCGATTCAATAAATAATTCTGAAGTCTTTACAGCTATTAAAAGATTAATTACTAATTATAAAATTTCAACAGAAGACAAATAGGCCAGAAATGAAAAATAAGAATTAACAGAAATAAAATATCTGATTAAAAACCACTGCCTTTATAATAAACAACACTTTTCCACAAGTGGAATAGGACACAGATGAAAATAAATTAAAAAAAGCATTCAGCATTCTTTCAAGCTGTCTACAATTAATTAATCAAGTTCCATAAACATTCTGAAGATTACCTGAAACAGTAATGCACATGTATTAGGGCTATCCACCAGGGAGTTCAGAGTCTTGATTGCCATCAGAGAAACAGTACCTGGATGCTCTAATAGCTTAATTAGACTGGTCAGCATTCCTTCTTTTAGAACTATGTGGATTGCAATAATTCACTTTCATATGCAATTTGTATACAAAATTATTTATTTAATTATTTAAAATTTTTGTTTATAAAACTAATAAAAACTTGACATTATAATTTATAATAATAATACTAACATTATTTAACATTATGATGTAAAACCACTGGCTGTTGGATGTAAAATGTCATTTTACTGTGCCACAATAAAGATTTAATTAATTTAATAATTTCATATCATAATTTTTCTACAAGGAAGTTAGTTGTTGTTATTTGGTTTTTAGGAGCATTAGCAACTAAGGCCATATTACTCCGAGATATGCGGTGGTCATTCCCTGACCTTTCCGCATCCTCCATATTTGGTGGCTCATGGGCTCGAACCCAGTCTAATCAAGAAGTGTGTGCTACGCACTGCTGCTCCTGCCCACCTGGCTACGGAGGCGCAAGGAAGTTAGTAGCGTAATGGTGGTGAGTAGACTAGATATGTTGGGTTTATAAAGTGGAGGGTTAAAGGATAGAAAGATCTGTGAGAGAATTATAAACTTTAATAGTTGGGAAATGGGAGAGGGGAAAGGAGTGGGTATAGTAGTTAATCTGTAATGGGAGGAGAGAGTTGTGGAGGAACTAAATGGCAGGATGGTTTGGATCAAGATGGTGGGACAGAAAGGGATCAACATTCTGCAAGTGAATACATCACAAACAGGATGTGAAAGTAAAGAAAGATAAGGTTACATTTGAGAAAGAGATAGAGTATATGAAGGAAAAATATGAAATTGTTAGAGAATTTTAATGCACAAGTCAGTGTAGACAAAGAAGTGTGAGAATTATGGAGGATTACTCTGACTAATTACATAGGGAAAGTGTACAAAAGAATAGTGGAGAGGAGAGTAGGAGAAAAGGTTGAAAGTGAGATAAGGGAAGAGCAAAATGGCTTCCTATATAGATTGATCACAGACCTAATTTTTGTTGTGAAAACATCAGCATGGAAGGGATTTGGGCATGGCTTTTTTTTTTTATATATATAGAAAATGCATGTGACAGCATAGAGAGATAAAAGCGTAAAGTGTATTTAGTGTCTAAAGGCACTAGGGATTCTCCCATCTCCCTTCATTGTAGGTGTAGAACAGTACCCTGTCAAGGCCAGTGATTTAAAAGTGTATGGATAATGGATATATGTAGTGTTCTGTTCTGTTGTTCATCTGGCCATTAAGTCACTGGACCCCTGCTAAGGCCCAGCGTTGCCCACACTTGGCCCCGTGAAGGCAGACCAGGTACACCAGTATTTTTAAGTCCTGCCACCTAATTTCCTGAAATTTCAGTGGCTAGGACCTAAATATATATATATAAAAAGGGTGGGGAGGGGGGTAAATGCTAGAATATAGTTATGCCGAAAGAGGTTCCAAGTGTTGAGTTTGGCATTTTAAATTTTTTGCTGTGTGGGGCATTCGCTTTTCACTGGCAATATAGGAAGAGCAGGGAAGGGAGGCGAAAGGCTGGGGGAAAAGAAATAAATATGGGGTCAATAGAGAAGGTGACCCCAGGTATATCAGCGAGGCATGCCCATGCCCCACTAGATGGAAAAGAAGGGATGGCATGGAGGGGACAAACTGTCCCCTCCCCCACCAGGGATGAGGAAGAAAGTGTAGCAAGGAACCCCTCCCAGTTTGCCATGGTGGCAATTTGCAGTGCCCGCCAACAAGTGCAGTCCAATGCTCACTCGTTGGTGGCACGTAGTCCTCTTCTAGGTGTGTGGGTCCTATCTGGTGTAGGTTCATCCTGGGAGCAACCACATCCTGGCTGGTGCCACTCTGATTGGTTCCTAGATCGATGCTGTTTCAGTAACACCATATATTGGTACTCCATTTATTCTGGTGCATGTTAAGCCGTAAAGATCTGCCCATTTTTGCATTTGTCCTTAGTGTTTTGCTGTCATTTCCTCGGTGTTGATGTTCATTATCAGTTTGACATTATTTATTATTTATTGTGTTTATCAATTCGTTGCAGATGGCTATTTCTGTTGAAGGCATCAAGTGCAAATTGGCTAAGGGCTTTGTATTCATCTTCTGAATCCAGGAGACAGTGCTCTTCATTTTTTGGCAAGTATTGCATCTCAGTTATAAGTCTACTTCTGTGTTCTTCATAGCATTCACAGTCATGCATAATATGCTGCCAGGTTTCAAGTTCTCCACAGGTACATGTGGACTCTTCTATTATTCCAAGTGAATTCAGTTTTGCTTTAAATGGGCCGTGCCGTCAGGGGGAAGGTTGTATTTAGCCCCAGATAGAACCACAAGGGCACTTTTAGGTACATTTTTGCGACTATTGGTATGAAGCTTCTTGTAACCTGACCCTTTGGCAACATCTCCCATCCATCTGTGCTGCCAAATCTGCAACATGTGAGGCACCATTCTTTGTTTCTCTGTCATCCAGCTGTTGGTTAGGTCCAGGGTGGTCATAGATGGAGGTAGGTATATCCTAGGATAATAAATACAAGTCTGCATCTAGTCACCTTGAGGTCCAGCTCCCGCCAGGACCTGCAGAGCATGGGTGCTCACTGTTTTGCAGGCCCTGGTTATAGTTAGTAGTATGTTTCTTAGGATAGTGTCTTCTGTTGACTGCAGTTCTGGCCTTCCTGAACCAGACTGGTTATCTGTAGGTGATCGCTGGGATGAATATTGTTTTATAATACAAGGACAGAGTCTTCCTGTTGAGTCCTCAGTCCCTCCAAGATACTCTTACTACAAGTGATGTGTAGTTCCTCAGTCTCTCTCTCTCTCTCTCTCTCTCTCTCTCTCTCTCTCTCTCTCTCTCTCTCTCTCACACAGGTAGGTGAGGTGTAAAGGACAGGATTCAATCCAGGATAATACCTAGATACTTTATTTGCTTTGCTAGTTTAATGGTGGATCTCACAATCTTTATTTGTGGTGATCGTCTGATATTTGTTGTTGTCATTTGGTTCTTAGGAGCATTAGCAACTAAGGCCATATTGCTCCGAGGATATGCGGTGGTCATTCCCTGACCTTTCCGCATCCTCCGTATTTGATGGTCATGGGCTTGAACCCTGGTCTAATCAAGAAGCGTGTGCTACGCACTGCCACTCCTGCCCACCTGGCTATGGAGGTCTGATATTTAAAGAGCCTTTTAGTAATACTGAGTTTTTCTCGGTTGGTTAAATCTTTAACGTGTGTTTCTGCCCAATTCTGTAGGGTGTATATGTTAGGCTCTTTGGAATTCCTTCCGCTTTGTCTGGACCTGTTTTCTCAATCTTTGCAATTCTTTAGTCCACAAGAGCATGACCCCGAATGAGGGGGTTTTCCTCTTCATTGCTGTTTTCACTGCTCCAGTTATGATAGTGGTGATTTTCTCCAGGAGTGTATCCAGGTTTTTCATCTCACTGTCCATCCCCATCCAGCCAGCTCCTTAGCGTTTTTTGCACCTTGATGGTCAGTTGTACTCTGAAGAGTTCTCAGTCTGCCTTTTGGATGGTGAATCTGTTTGCCAATTGTCTATTTGTAGTTGTTTTTGTCATTGATCTTCTGATTTGGTAGGTTATTGTATGGTGATCTGATGTGGTCCAGACATTTTGCACTGTCGGATTGGTTATTAGCATTAGTAGAGGCATTTGATGCAAGAAAGCAAGCTTATGCAGCATCAGCCAAAAATGCTGGCTTCAATATTCCTTGTGGCCAGGATGATATCAATTGTGGCTTCCCACAAAGTATTGCAGAAGGTTGGCAGGCTAAATGGTTGGTTTTTGACTGTGAGGACTGAATTAGCCAGAACTCCTTTAGCCTTTTCTGGTTTCTGGTTCCATGGCGGTCGAGTGTAGCACTGTGCCAAACAGGGGAGCGGCAGTTTACATTAGCATTAGCAGAGGCATTTGATGCAAGAAAGCAAGCTTATGCAGCATCAGCCAAATAAAAAAAAAAAACCCACTTCCACTTCACCCCTCTGTTCGTTCGAAATACCTGTCCAGCTGAGCCTTAAACTTATTTAGGCTATCAACTTCCACGACAAGGGATGGAAGTCTGTTCCACCTACCAACCACCCGCTGGCTAAAGGCAAATTTCCGCACATCTATCCTACATCTGTCTTTCCTCAATTTCAATTTATGCCCTCTCAGGTGATTATTCTGAGCAACAGGAAGAATCCCATCAGCATTGAGCATGCTCAAACCATTCAAGGCTTTGTACACCTCTATCAGATCACCTCGCTGGTGCCTAGTTTCCAGACACTGTAATTCGCAAAACTTAAGCCTTTCTTCGTAAGAGCACCCCTTTGTCCCATTCACCAATCTTGTTTCCCTTCTCTGTACTCGTTCCAGCAGCTCTACATCCTTCTTGAAATGAGGCCTCCAGGCCTGTATACAATACTCTAGGTGTGGCCTGACCATTGCCTTATACAAGGGAATAATCACCTCCTTATCCCTGCTAGAAAAATTCCTATATATCATTGACAATACACCATGAGCTACTCTTGCAGCCCATCTGCACTGCTCAGAGAACTTCATATCTGCCTGCACAACCACCCCCAGGTCCCTTTCATTCTCTACTACTGTCAGTGTAGTACCAAGAGTTGATATGTTGCTCTGGGGTTGCTGTTTCCCATATGTAGTACTTTACATTTGTTACTGTTAAACTTCATTTGCCACCTCAAAGCCCATCTGCTCAACCTTTCCAAATCCTGTTGCAGCAGCATAGTGTCAGTAGTGTCCTTGACAACCCTGCCAACCTTCGTATCGTCTGCAAACTTGGACATTAAGCCTGATATACCATCATCAATATCATTTATAAATACAGAAAACAATAAAGGACCCAATACTGAACCCTGAGGGACTCCACTAATAACATTAGTCCACGATGAGCAGTGTCCATTGATTACCACTCTCTGTCTTCTCCCCCTCAACCACCCCTTTATCCATAGCAGCAATTTGCCTCCAATGCCACACTACTCCAATTTGTGCAGCAGTCTTCCATGTGCAACAGTATCAAAAGCCTTTCTAAGATCCAAGTATATAATATCAAAGTTATTCCCTGCATCCAGTTCTTTTGTGACTGCATCATAGTATCCAATCAAATTGGTCAGGCAAGACTTCCCCTTAACAAAACCATGCTGTGTCCTAGCTATAACTGAAGTCTTGTCTAGATGATCCTGCAGTGCTTCTTTAACCAGTGCCTCCATTAATTTTCCGGGAACAGAAGTTAAACTCACAGGTCTATGATTACTTGTGTAAGCCTTTGATCCTCCTTTGTGAATTGGGGTCACATTTGCACATCTCCAGTCCTTGGGTACCTCCCCTGAGTCCAAGGAAGCTCTCATAATTATGGCTAAGGGTTTGCTTACTTCCTTTGCTGCCTCCTTTAATATAACTGGATAGATCCCATCCACCCCAGGTGCCTTTCTTGTGTTTATCTTCAACAATTTCTCCTCCACTTTGCTCTCAGTTATTACAAGATTCTCTAGCTTACTGCTAGAGTTGAATACACCTCTGGCATTCCCCTCGCTGAATAACTCCAGCGAGGGGAATGCCAGAATGTTCATGTGTGAATGTCGATGCAAAATATTCATTTAGTTTGTTGGCTACCTAAGCAGGGTCATCAACAGTTGACCCATCGATATCAAGTGGACCAATCTGATTCATCCCCTTCCTTCTAGAGTTTACATAAGTAAAGAACTCTTTGCTGTTTTTCTTCGCATCCCTTGCCAAGGATCTCTCGTAATCTGCCTTCGCCTGCCTAACCTCCTTTGTAACTTGGTTACAGATCAACTTGTATCTATCATAGGCGTCTGTGTCACGTGTTAATTGGTATGTATCCCATGCATTTTTCTTCTCTGCCATATGCCTCATTAGTTCATCTGACATCCATTTAGGCCTAAACCTTGAACAATATTTCTTAGTTGGCAGTAAAGCCTAGTAGCTTCCAAGATAAATTCTTTGAATGCTTCCCATTTTGAATTTGCTCTTGGTAATATCATCAGTTGATCCCACTGTATAGAATTTAAATACTGTCTCAGTCCATTGTAGTCGCCTTTACGAAAGCAATACCCCTTCCCTTTACCCCTAATGGTAGTTACCTCTTTGAGTAACTCCCACTTCAGAACACTGTGATCACTGCCACCTAGTGGTTCATTTATCTGCAGATTCTTAATGCATGAAGAATCACTACTGATAATCAAATCAAGAGTATTACTCCCTCTAGTTGCCTCCCGAACATGCTGATGTAGAAAACAATCACCCAATAAATCCACAAAAGCCTTGCTGCTGTGTGAGTGACCAGCCCCCAAATTCCAGTCAATATCTGGGAAATTAAAATCCCCCATTATAAGACTCTCTGATTTACTGGCCCACTCTATTTCTCCGAACAGTTTCTTATTATACTCATCAGAGTCATTAGGCCTATAGCACACTCCTACTCTCAATTTTGATCTCCCAATGCTTATGTCACACCAAACTGACTCGACGCTGCACTGTCCAGCGATGTCGACTGGCTTCACTTCCTTGGATTTTATGTGTTTTTTAACTAATAGCATAACCCCTCCTCCCTTCCTATCCTGTCTATCCTTTCTGTAGACATTGTACTCCCCAAATTCCAGTTCTGCATTCCTTCTGCTCCTACAATTATTCTTTGTCCTGCTAGGGTTGTCTGAACAGATTGGAGATACGTGATAGCAAAGTCGATTTGCACACCAGGTCTGCGGTATAATGCAATTGCGTAGAAGCTCCCAACTAAGCTGATTATATGGGCACAGGCAGCCCAAGGTGTACAGAGCTGTGGTAATTTGGTTGCCGCTATTTCCAGATTCCTCACTACCACTTCTGCCCACGGGGTATCCTTGTCACTCTGGATAATTTTATAACTCATTGGGAATTCCCTGACCTGCTTTGTGTGTGTATAGGACTCCTGGATAAGGATGATGTCGGCATTTTCTTTATCAGCTTTGTGCACACCTGGTCAGTCATTGCACTGGTGCGGTACCCATTGATCTGGTGTATCCTTAGAACTCCGTAATTATATTTCTTATGTCTCCATAATCAATTCGTTGTTGGAATATACTCTTTAAACGGTGAGCCAATCTCAAGGATTTGCAATTGATGCATGTGGGATCTTTTTCTCTGAGCAGTGGCCACACGTAGCTTCTTTCTGATTGCAGGTATGGGAGTTGTGGCCATACTTGCAGCACCTGTAGCACTTTATTATTGCCACATGCTCTCTATGCCTATGACTGCTCCACTCCACATAGATGGTACTCTGTGTTCATAGGATTAGCCAAGCCTCAGGGACAAGCTCTACGACCCAATTACAGTTGCTGCTGTTCTTTACTCTGGTTTTGTATTTTGGGATAACCAGCACTTTCCCATCCCGATCTGGGAGTGCACTTTTTAGATTCTTCCTGTAGATCAACTCTGTCAGCAGTTCAGGAGTCATATCCTAGTCCATGTGAAGATAATCACCGAGGGTCTTTTTCTCTTCAGGGTGTCTGCTGTAAGGCCCAGTGTGGGGATCTTGGAGTTTGTCATAATTCCTTCTGCTTCTTCCTTACTCTCCATCTCTATTACTATCCCTGGATTTCTTGTCTTTCTTATGGCTTTTATTCTCGTGGCTCCAAATTCTTCTCTGAGATTTTCTATTACTTTTTTTTTGATTTCCTCGCTTGTACTTGTTTCTTCCCTTGTTGATCTTAAAATGACTATATTGGGCATTGGCAGAAGTGTTTTATTTTTGGCTTCTGGGGCCTTCCCTGTTCTCAGTGTTTCTGTGGGAGTATTCCTCAGCACTTGAGCATATGATGGGGCATGCTGTAGCATTTGATTGCTGCCATCTGCATGTAGGGTTGCCATTGCTCTCTGGTAATTTGTATGTGTGTGTTCATTAGGATGGTCTCCCGCTTATTCCATTGCAGGATTATCTTTGCACGGATGGATGAAGAGCTCCTACTGCTATTCTCCTTCATTATATTTTTGAGGGCCATAGCCAATAGGAGTGTCTGCTCTTGCACAGTTTCCTCTAGGAGTGTCAGGTCCAGGATGGCTCCCTCTCACGTGATCATTTGGTTCCTTGGTGTCACTTGTACTCTGGGTTTCCCGATCAGATTTCGGTACTGTCAATTTTTTATTTTTCCTTTTCGTGACAGATTTTGGGTCCTTGGTCTCCTCTGTTCTTCGGTAGAGTTTGTTTGTGTCCTTTGTGTTGGTGGGGTGTCCTCAATTGTGCTTAGAACACCAATCTCTCTGTTTCTTCCATTCCGTTCTCCTCCATTTCCCTAGGATTCCAGATTTGAGGGGCTCTCTGGTTTAGTGGGATGCAAGCTATACGAGTGTAAAGTCCTCCTCAGGAGCTGCAAGATGTGAACAAGTACAAGTTTGTGCATCAATTTGGGTCAGGAAAGGGGAGAAGTTGAAAGTCAGCCCCGGAAAGTTTGTGGAAGTGGGGAGGATAAAATCAGTTGTGGCACAGTGGAAATGGCGAGGAAGGTCAGTGAGAGAAGACCTGGTGAGAATTTTTAGGTCAGCAGAGTTGCTGGAATGTTCAAGTATGCTCAAGTCACAAAAAAATCTAGACACTGTCAGCACACAAAAAGGGAACCCCCCCCCAGTCAAGGTAGCCTACATACTTTTGTGGTGGCCAAAGATAGAGTGGCCACACTCTCCAATGCTATGTCTTAGGTGGCGTGGTGACCAGACCCATAGACAATAGCACCAGATAAATAACAAAAATATCCCAGTGGAGAACCCAAAAAATCAAAAATAAACTTACTCCCAGGATAGTCCACACGACGAGGAATCCGTTGGTATATGTTTAAAAGAAACTCATTGTTAAGACTAATTTTTAAAAGCAAAAATCAGGAGCAGTAAACGTGTGACTAAGTACATAGACAGACAACAATGACCTCCCAGAGAGGGGGGGGGAGGTGTGCGAATTGTTAAGGAAACAAGGAGTAGGGAAGATATTCATAGAGAGAGAGTATTAAAAATTTATAATGGATTAAGACAAGGGAGTGCCATCTCACCTATAATATTCATACCTGTAATGGATTATATTGCAAATATTATGGAGAAAAGGAATGCAATAGAAAAAAAATAAATGATTGATATTTGCTGATGATTTATTGATTTAAGGAGAATAGAGAAAGGTACAAGAATAAGTAGAAAGCTGGGAGGAAACAAAGAGATAATTTAGACATGAAGAGTAATGTACTGAGACTGATGATAAAAGAAGGAGAAGAGGGGATTAGGAGCTTTATTGAAGGAAAGAAGATAGAAGTGAATAATTTTAGATATTTAGGGAGCATTAGTAGAAAAAGAGGGAGGGTTGAACTGATAAAGAGATGAGCAGAACAGCAGGATCAAGGATAAATGTTTATAACTATGTAAAAGATCTAGTTTGGAGATGGGAGATACCTGAAATGTATAATATGGTACTCTAACCATTGTATTATGTACTAATAATAACCTATGGATCAGAATCATTGGTAGTGTGGAAGAAGGTTATCAACAGAATACAACAAATGGAAATGATGTGTTTGAGAGAGGTTGTGGAAAGACTAGGAGAGACAGAATAAGAAACCATTAGGGAGAAAGTGGAAGAAAAATTACAAGAAAAGTTTGATGCAAACAGAATGAGGTGGTTTGGACACAAAAAGAGAACAGTGGAAGGTTACAGACCAACAAAGAGGATGTAGAAATGGAGGGTAAAAAAATGAAGAGGAGGGTCAAGAAGATGGTGAGATGAACTAATAGTGATGTGGAGATGTCAGATGAAGGAGCTGGAGAGAGAGAGGGGGGGAAGAAAGGAGAGAAGAGAGAGAGAGAGAGCTAAATGTGAAAACTAGTTTCCTTATCAACCCAGCAAGAAGCTGGAACAACAATGGGTAAGAAAGTAATAATTTTAACATTATATATATATATAAATAGGGCATGTCTGCTAGGAGCAAAAGTTGATGACGTTGTAGAGCAGATATCATCTTCTAAGGGCACAAAAGGCGATACTGTTTTACATGTTGGCACTAATGATATTAAGAGTAGGAGATCGGTGGAATTACATAACAAGTACAGGTCACTGTTGAAAAAAAGGCGTGAATTAGGGTTGAATTTTAAAGTGTCTACAATTCTGCCCAAACACGATACGAGGGAGTATAAGATGAGAGCCTTGTCGATTAATTTGGCAAGGGAGAGATTGTGCAAGGCTCAAGGGTGTAGAACTTTTTTCAGCCTGGTCTGTGCTTGTTGACAGGAGAGAGTGTTTCTACAGGGATGGGGTACACTTAAATGGAAAGGGTGCAAGAATATTTGTTGATGCTATCGAGGCAGGGTTAGGTGGGTTGGAAAACTGCTAGCTTGGGGGGATACTAAAAGGTTAACAGTGGCTGCAGGCAGAGGCAAAAGTGATTCCTGCACTGCTTCTATTAGAATGAGAAGCAGCATGGAAAACAAAGCAATGGAGATTTCCAGGACTGTTGGGAGTCATAGTGGAACAAATAAATACACGGGCTTTGTTAGGGTAACTAAGAGTAGAAACAGGTGCATATGTATACTTGCATGTACACCAATGCTAGGAGTATAGTTAATAACTGTGATGAGCTTGAAGTGCTAGTCAAGACATCAAAGGCAGATATTGTTGGGATATCAGAGACGTGGTGTCACACAGGTATAAGCAGTACAGAATTCGAATTTGGGGAGTAGAATGTGTACAGAAAGGATAGACAGGACAGGAAGGGAGGAGGGGTTATGCTGTTAGTTAAGAAACACAAAATCTAAAGAAGTACATCCAATTGACGTTGGTGGACAATGCAATGTTGAGTCTGTCTGATGTGACATAAGCACTGGGAAAGAAAAAATGAGAGTAGGTGTGTGTAACACACCTCTATTTAAGTGTATCCCATCGCTGCAGAACCAATTGTAGGTGCGGAAGTTTGCTTTTAGCCAGGGTGTGGTTGATTTCTGGAAGAAACTTCCATCATTGTAGAAGTTGATAGCTTAAATAGATTCAAGGCAGAAGTAGAGAAACATTTGGAGCGAGTGGATAGGTGAAATTAGAAGATTTTTTGGCTGATGCTACATAATCTTGCTTTCTTTCATCATGTGCCTTTACTACTAGTAGTAATAGTATTGGTAGTGGCATGTGATGCAAGAAAGCAAGTGTACGAGCTTATGCAGCATCAGCCAAAAAAATAAAAAAAATAAAATCACACCATTCCCCCCACACCTGTCCAGTTCCTCCTTAAATTTATTTAACCTATCAACTTCCACGACAGACAGAAGTTTGTTCCAGCAATTAACCACCCACTGGCTAAAGGCATATTTCTGCACATTTATTCTACCTCTATCTTTTCTTAATTTGAATTTATGCCCCCTTAGGTTCATAATCTGAACAAGTGGAAGAATCCCATCAGAATTCAGCGTGCTCAATCCATTCAAGGCCTTATACACCTCAATCAGATCACCGTGCAGGTGCCTAGTCTCCAGCCACTGCAATTTGCAGAACTTAAGCCTCTCTTGGTAAGAGGATCTCTTCATTCCCCTCACCAATCTTGTTGCCCTTCTCTGTACATGCTCAAGCAAATCTACATCCTTCCTGAAATGAGGCCTCCAGACCTTTATGCAGTACTCAAGACGTGGCCTGACCATTGCCTTATACAGAGGGACAATCACCTCCTTTTCCCTGCTAGCAAAATTCCTATATATCATTGATAAAACCCCATGATCTGCCCTGGCAGCCTATCTGCATTACTCAGAAAACTTCATATCTGACTGCACAATTACTCCCAGGTCTTTTTCATTTTCTACCACCTTAAGTGTAGTACCACACGGTTGGTACGTTTCTCTGGGGTTACTTCTACCCATATGCGGTACTTTGCATTTGTCAAGGTTAAACTTCAGTTGCCACTTCTTAGCCAATCTGCCCAAATTATCTAGATCGTGTTGCAGTAGCACACTACCATTACTGTCATTAACAACCCTGCCAACCTTTGTATCATCTGCAAACTTCGACACTAAGCCTGATATACCTTCATCAATATCATTGATAAATAGACAAAACAACAGAGGACCCAAGACCGAACCCTGTGGGACTCCACTAATAACATTAGTCCCCGAAGAGCAGCACCCATTAATTACCACCCTCTGTCTTTTCCCACTCAACCATCCTTTTATCCATTGTAGCAACGTACCCTTAATACCATTCTGCTCCAATTTGTACATTAGTCTTCCATGCGCAAGTGTCAAAAGCTTTCCTGAAATCCAAATATATGATATAAAAATTTATTTTTTGCATCCAGTTTCTTTGTAACCACATCATAATATCTTATCAAATTTGTCATACAAGACTCTCCCTTAACAAACCCATGCTGTGTCTGAATTATTGCTGCAGTCTTGTCTAGATGATCCTGCAATGCATCTTTAACCAATGACTCCATTATTTTACCCGGAACAGAAGTTAAACTAACTGGTCTGTAATTACTCGTGTCTCCCTTCAATCCCCCTTTGTGAATTGGGGATACATTTGCAAATCTCCATTCCGTGGGGACTTCCCCTGAGTCCAAGGACTCTCATAATTATGGCTAAGGGTTTGCTTAGTTGCTTTGCCAGCTCCTTTAATATAACTGGATAGATCCCATCCACCCCAGGTACCTTTCTTATGTTTAACTTCAACAATTTCTCCTCCACTTTACTCTCAGTTATTACAAAATCATTAAGCACCCTGCTACAATTTGATAACCTACTGCCATTTTCAAACCTTAATAACTCCTCATGTGTGAATGTAGATGCAAAATACTCATTCAGTTTGTTTGCTATCTGAGCAGGATCATCAACAGTCGAACCATCGATATCAAGTGGACCAATCAGATTCATCCACTTCATTTTAGAGTTTATATAAGTAAAGAAATCCTTGCTGTTTTTCTTAGCATCTTTTGCCAAAGATTTCTTGTAATCTGCCTTCGCCTGCCTAATTTCCTTTGTGACCTGATTACAGACTAATGCTAATGCTTTGTCCAGGGTGCCTTTCTCCATCGAAGGACATCACTGAGAAATGATATCAATACCAACAATGCAAATACAGATGCCAGCTTATAACTTCCTGTAAATGTGGACTTTCCCTGGAACTGATTACAACACTTTCACCATGTGATTAGATGATCTAGTAACGGACTTTGACTCTTGGAAATGACATTGCTCTGCGATGAGGAATCCATGCACTGTGTATTCTTGCTGACATTGCTAGTGCCAACCAAGCACAGGACACCTCATAGGACAGTATGTTTGCCTATGACCTTTACTCTGGGTATACTGTCTTCCCCCTTCTATACTTTCCCCATTTCATCTGACCTCTGGTTACTTATTTCAGTCAGCTGTCTTCACTACAACGATCCCTTTTCCCCTCTCTAATTATCTCCCTATGCTCTCATTCAACAATTTTTAATTCTTTTGGGCCCAACACAGAAAGCTTAAGCAATTGTGTCAGGTCCAGCCAGTCTTATGCCATCTACTATCTGGCCTACTTCTCTGAAGTAATGATAGTCTACATGGAGTGCATCAGGGGCCCTTTGGCTAAACTGTCAGAAGAACAACACAACCCAACACCACAACGAACAAACCTACACTCACACATACACATTCTGGCAGGTGCCTCCGTAGCCAGGTGGGAAGGAGCAGTAGTGCGTAGCACACTCTTCTTGATTAGATCGGGGTTCGAGCCTGTCACCACCAAATACGGAGGATGCGGAAAGTTCAGGGAATGACCACCGCATGTCCCGGAGCAATATGGCCTTAGTTGCTAATGCTCCTAAAAACCAAATAAACTAACTAACTAACTAACCGTAGCCAGGTGGGCAGGAGCAGCAGTGCGTAGCACACGCTTCTTGATTAGACTTGGGTTTGAGCCCGTGACCACCAAATACGGAGGATGCAGAAAGGTCAGGGAATGACCACCGCATATCCCCGGAGCAATATGGCCTTAGTTGCTAATGATCCTAAAAACCAAATAACTAACTAACATTCTAGCCTTTACAGTACTGTGCACATCACAGAACTACTGTGTGGAGTTGGGAAAGACTCCTGCTGCCACCTAACAAACAACACTGTCACTATGCTGTACTATATAAGAATGGATAATTGTTGATGATCCTGCTTTGATTTCTGACAAATTGAATAGATATTTTATATGTATATTCAGACATCACAAATTTTTAGAAATTGGAATGCCAGAAGTATATCAAATTACAGGGATTTACACAATTTTGTAGTAATTGAGAAGAAAGTGGAAGAGCTTAGTCAAAATTACTCACAGGAAGGCATCCTTGGATTCAGGTGAGGTCCCCACAAAATGTGCAAATGTATCCCCCAACACAGAGGTTCAAAAGGTAAAATGAGTAACTTCAGACCTGTAAGCTTGACTCCTGTTCCACGGAAAATAAATGGAGTCACTGGTTAAAGAAATATATATTGTCAAAAAGTTGATGACTAATTTTACAGCTGAAAGCTTGAAGTACTGTTGATTATCAATTAGATAATAAGCTTTGTTAAGAATCATAATGATGTCAAAAATTAATTTCGACATCATATACTTAGATTTCAGGAAAACTTCTAATCTTGTCCTATATATTGTACAAACTGGAACAGTCTTGGCATTAATGACAAGTTACTGCTATGGATTGCGGGATAGTTTAGTGGAAGACTGAGTGGTTATCAATGGGTACTGTTCTTCTTGGAATAATTAGTGGAGTCCTCCGGGGTTCATTGACGAGCCCATTGTGTTTTCAACATTCATTAATGATATTTAAAGGCATATCAAGCTTAATGTCTACACCTGCAGATCATAAAAGGTTAGCAGGGTGGTTAATGACAGTAATCAGGATATGCTACTGGAAGAAGATCTAGAAAAACTAGGCAGATGTGCTGAGAAGTGGCAATTGAAGTTTAACATTAACAAATGCAAAATACTGATGGGCGGAAGTAACTCTGAATAACATACCAGTTAGGTAGTAGAGAATGAAAAAGAGCTGAGGGTAATTGTGCAGACAGTCAGACATGACATTCTCAGAAGGACAGCTGATAGTTCATGGGGGTTTTGTCAATTATATACAGAAATTTTTCCAGTAGGGATAAAGAGGTGATTATCCCATTATGGTTATACCACATCTTGGATACTGCACACAAGCCTAGAATCCTCATTTTAGGAAGGATATGTTGGAATGGGCAATGCTATTAGTGAGGGGGAACAAAAGGGTACTCTTACCAAGAAGGCTTCAGTTAAGCAAATTGCAGCATACGGAAACTAGGCAGCTGTGAGGAGATATTATTGAGGTGTTTTTATTGAGGTTTGAATAGATTAAGCAAAATCCTGATGGCATCCTTCCTCTCGCTGCATGTTCTTCTCATGTGTTGCTCAGGAAACACATGAGGGGAGCATGCAGCATAAATATAAACTGAGGAAGGATGGTGCAGGATAGATGTGCAGAAATTTGCTTTCAGTCAGTGGGCATCTGATTGTTGGAAAAAACTTCCATCTGATATTGCGAAAGTGGGTAGTTTGAATAAATTTAAGGAGGAGCTGGACAAATTGTTTAGTGGAGTCGAACAAGACTACTAATACTATTGTCACAGTAAGCATTATAAACTAGAAAAAATCTAGGTAATTTCTGACTGGGGAAGAAAAACTGCAAAAGTAGCTTTTGCTAAATGACATTTTAGAAATAGGTTGAAGGCTGAAGTTCAGCAGCTTTTGAAAACTGGATGGTCTCTCTCTCTCTCTCTCTCTCTCTCTCTCTCTCTCTCTCTCTCTCTCCTGCCTCCCTCCCTCCCTCTCCCACTGCAAAAAGATTTCAGTCAAACTTTTAATACATGAACTGAGATGAAATATTATATAAGTGTAAAGCCCAAAATTCATTTTAAAATCATAGATTAATTGTGGATCTGCTGGCTGGTTATTTTTGTCAAGTGACAAAAACCAACTGCACCTCAAAGTACAGCTTCCTTTCCATTTCAAAATCTTACTTCAAGTTTCATGTGAAGAATTCTTTCTTGTCCTGCATCAGAGGTTTTAAATGGTGAAAAAAAATAAATAAAATTGTGCTGTTGGAAAAAAAAAGAAAGAAGGAAAAATGCTATCAAAATGAATTCTAAATATTGTTATACAATTACCTGTTGTCTTTAGCTCTGCATTTTTACTGAGAAGAGATAGAGCACTAAGACATTCCATCAAAGTATACTGCTGTTCATACTCACATGCATCTGCTATGCTAGGGGGGAAAACCAAGTATTTAAAAGACAAGTTGAAAAGTATACATTCAGCTAGATCCAGATCATGAATTTAAATACATCACATAATTATTTCATTATGGCCACATTTACAATTTAACAAACACATACAAAACTTTTAATAACAGCTGTTTTAATGGATCAAAAATACTCATATCTTTACAGCAGTAGTTCTGCCTATCTGATTATTTAAAGTAATATGTACATAGCTATGTGCCACAATACAAAATGGATGGCTATACAATCCAGACACAGAAAAATGACAACTCGGCACTGTATGAAAGTTCATAAGGATTCACCATTGCATCCCTGAGAACAGTGAAAAAAAAAAAAAAAAAAATTGTATAATAAAATAAACAGAATTATTGGGTGAAGGCATTTTGACTTGTAGTTCAAATTTCTGTTCACAGCTTTATTAATTTTTGAGTTTTAACTGATCTTACATTTTTCACATCGAAATCAATTTTCAGGAATATTGTGAAACTGGAAACACTACATTAATGATAAAATACTTGTAATCAATATTAAATAAGACTGTGAAAGTATATATAAAATCAATAATAACGATAAACGATTTCATTTTCAAAGTACTCCAAGTGCCGTATTGCTAATACTCCTACCATGTGTGTACATGCAAAAAGTGTTAGTACCTTTGACTGCATCTTTATGTTTATACCTTTTCTGTTTGAGTCATGTTTTTTTTTGTGTAGGTGTTATTTTTCATGTCTATTAAATCTGTCCTTCCTTGAAACAGAACACTAAATAGGCATTAAAAAGAATATTAATGAAAAAACTTTTAGTTCAAGAGCAAATGACCAAAACTTCCTTCACTATCCTAATATAGAAAACAGTTTTACCCTACAGTTTTTAGAGTAAATTGGTTAAAACACTACGGGAGCATTCATACTACTATGCTTTGTTTAGTGATTACAGTACAGTCCAGAACATATGTCACTACAAAATAAAAAAAAAATTATATATAATATTACAAAAATTAAACATATGCACATATGTACACACACATGCACACTTTAATGTAAATGTTAAATTATGTTCTTAAGCCTATATTTAACAGACATAAATCAGAATAGCACCAGCTAGTTTTACAACAAAATGATTACAGTTAATATTAGCATTAGCATTAGTAGAGGCATTTGATGCAAGAAAGCAAGCTTATACAGCATCAGCCAAAAAAATAAATAAATAAATAAAAAATAACCACTTCAACATCACCCCTCTGTTCGTTCGAAATACCTGTCCAGCTGAGCCTTAAACTTATTTAGGCTATCAACTTCCATGACAAGGGATGGAAGTCTGTTCCACCAACCAACCACCCGCTGGCTAAAGGCTAATTTCCACACGTCTATCCTACATCCGTCTTTCCTCAATTTGAATTTATGCCCTCTCAGGTGATTATTCTGAGCAAGAGGAAGAATCCCATCAGCATTGAGCATGCTCAAACCATTCAAGGCTTTATACACCTCTATCAGATCACCTCGCTGGTGCCTAGTCTCCAAACACTGTAATTTGCAAAACTTAAGCCTTTCTTCGTAAGAGCACCCCTTTGTTCCATTCACTAATCTTGTTGCCCTTCTCTGTACTCGTTCCAGCATCTCTACATCCTTCTTGAAATGAGACCTCCAGACCTGTATACAGTACTCTAGGTGTGGCCTGACCATTGCCTTATACAAGGGAATAATCACCTCCTTATCCCTGCTAGAAAAATTCCTATATATCATCGACAATACACCATGAGCTACACTTGCAGCCAGCCCGTCTGCACTGCTCAGAGAACTTCATATCTGCCTGCACAACCACCCCAGGTCCCTTTCATTCTCTACCACTGTCAGTGTAGTACCACAGAGTTGATAGGTTGCTCTGGGGTTGCTGTTTCCCATAAGTAGTACCTTACATTTGTCAATGTTAAACTTCATTTGCCACCTCTCAGCCCATCGGCTCAACCTTTCCAGATCCTGTTGCAGTAGCATAGTGTCAGTAGTGTCCTTGACAACCCTGCCAACCTTCGTATCATCTGCAAACTTGGACATTAAGCCTGATATACAATCATCAATATCATTTATAAATACAGAAAACAATAAAGGACCCAATACTGAACCCTGAGGGACTCCACTAATAACATTAGTCCACGATGAGCAGTGTCCATTGATTACCACTCTCTGTCTTCTCCCCCTCAACCACCCCTTTATCCATAGCAGCAATTTGCCTCCAATGCCACACTGCTCCAATTTGTGCAGCAGTCTTCCATGTGCAACAGTATCAAAAGCCTTTCTAAGATCCAAGTATATAATATCAAAGTTATTCCCTGCATCCAGTTCTTTTGTGACTGCATCATAGTATCCAATCAAACTGGTCAGGCAAAACTTCCCCTTAACAAAACCATGCTGTGTCTGAACTATAACTGAAGTCTTGTCTAGATGATCCTGCAGTGCTTCTTTAACAAGTGCTTCCATTAATTTTCTGGGAACAGAAGTTAAACTAACAGGTCTATAATTACTTGTGTTGCCCTTTGATCCTCCTTTGTGAATTGGGGTCACATTTGCACATCTCCAGTCCATGGGTACTTCCCCTGAGTCCAAGGAAGCTCTCATAATAATGGCTAAGGGTTTGCTTACTTCCTTTGCTGCTTTCTTTAATATAACTGGATAGATCCCATCCACCCCAGGTGCCTTTCTTGTATTTATCTTTAACAATTTCTCCTCCACTTTACTCTCAGTTATTACAAGATTCTCTAGCTTACTGCCAGAGTTCAATACACCTCTGGCATTCCCCTCTCTGAATAACTCCTCATGTGTGAATGTCGATGCAAAATATTCATTTAGTTTATTAGCTACCTGAGCAGGCTCATCAACAGTTGACCCATCGATATCAAGTGGACCAATCTGATTCATCCCCTTCCTTCTAGAGTTTACATAAGTAAAGAACTCTTTGCTGTTTTTCTTTGCATCCCTTGCCAAAGATTTCTCGTAATCTGCCTTCGCCTGCCTAACCTCCTTTGTAACTTGGTTACAGATCAACTTGTATCTATCATAGGCTTCTGTGTCACGTGTTAATTTGTATGTATCCCATGCATTTTTCTTCTCTGCCATATGTCTCATTAGTTCATCTGACATCCACTTAGGCCTAAACCTTGAGCAATATTTCTTAGTTGGTAGTAAAGCCTAGTAGCTTCCAAGATAATTTCTTTGAATGCTTCCCATTTTGAATTTGCTCTTGGTAACATCATCAGTTGGTCCCACTGTATAGAATTTAAATACTGTCTCAGTCCACCGTAGTCGCCTTTACGAAAGCAATAACCCTTCCCTTTACCCCTAGTGTAGTTACCTCTTTGAGTAAATCCCACTTCAACACACAGTGATCACTGCCCCTTAGTGGTTCATTTATTTGCAGATTCTTAATGCATGAAGAATCACTACTGATAATCAAATCAAGAGTATTACTCCCTCTAGTTGCCTCCCGAACATGCTGATGTAGAAAACAATCATCCAATAAATCCTCAAAAGCCTTCCTAGTGTGTGAGTGACCAGCCCCTAAATTCCAGTCAATATCTGGGAAATTCAAATCCCCCATTATAAGACTCTCTGATTTACTGGCCTACTCTATTTCCCTGTACCGTTTCTTATTATACTCATCAGAGTCATTTGGCCTATAGCACACTCCTACTCTCAATTTTGATCTCCCAATGCTTATGTCACACCAAACTGACTCGACACTGCACTGTCCAGCAATGTCGACTGGCTTCACTTCCTTGGATTTTATGTATTTATTAACTAATAGCATAACCCCTCCTCCCTTCCTATCCTGTCTATCCTTTCTGTAGACATTGTACTCCCCAAACTCCAGTTCTGCATTCCTTATATCTGTGTGACACCACGTCGCAGATATTGTCCCCACAATAGCTGCCTTTGATGTTTTGAGCAATACCTCAAATTCAAATGTATTTACTAAACTCCTAGCACTGGTGTACACGCAAGTATACATGCATCTGTTCTTTTTCTTAGCTACCCTAACACAACCCATGTGTTTACTTGTACCCCAATGATTCCCAGCAGTCTCTGAAATATCCTGCATCTTATTTTCCAGGCTGCGGCTCATTTCAATAGAAGCAGTGCAAGAATCACTTTCACCTCTGCCAGCGGCTACTGTTAATCAATTAGTCCTTGTATCCCCCCAATCTAGCAGTTTTCCGATACACCTAACACTGGCTCGATAGCATCAGCAAACGTTCTTGCACCCTTTCTATTTAAGTGTATCCCTATCCCTGTAGAAGCAGTCTCTCCTGTTAACAAGTACAGACCAGGCTGAAAAAAATTCTACCCCTTGAGCCTTGCACAATCTGTCCAGGGCCGAATTGATCAACAGGACTCTCATCATATACTCCCTCCTATCGCGTCTGGGCAGAATTGCAGACACTTTCAAATTCAACCCTAATTGACGGCTTTTTTTTCAACAGTGACCTGTACTTGTTAAGTAATTCTGCCGGTCTCCTACTCTTAATATCATTAGTGCCAACGTGTACAACTATATCACCTTTTGTACACTTAAAATATGATATCCGCTCTAGAACGTCATCAACCTTTGCCCCTGGCAGACATATCCTGGTCCTGTTCCACCTATCCTTTTTACAAAGCATGTTTCCCGTTTCCCTGACAATAGAGTCACCAACAACTACTAGTTCCTTTGGGACCAGCACATTCAGCGCAATATTATATAGTAATACTCAAATAATAAAATGTAAAACAACATTCACTATGGAGATCTGTGTACTGAACAAGCAGAAAAAGAAAACAGATTTTAAAACTAAATTTAAAACTAATTATTATAAAATTAATGCTAATTACTATATCATCTTTTATTACCATAGGGGGTATATATGACTTCGTCATTTGTTCACCAGTATCTCACATGATAATTTAAATTTAATATTTGATAACTAATACAATGATTTTATAAGTTTTTAAAATGTGAAAAAACATTCTCATCAGAACCATTAAAATTCTGTCTTTTAATAATTATGTTTATGGTGGTTTGTTTTTATTTATTCAAAATTTGAATGGTGATGGAGGGACTGGTGCAGGTCATGTGCTGTGGCTAATCTTCATTTCATCATTATGAAATAAACCTAGTTCAAACCTAGCATTATTAGGTATTGATTAGTGGGCAACCTACTAATATCATACGTATAAAATATTAATTAACCAAATTTAAAAAAAAAAAAAAAGGGGATATATATAGCCACATAACTTAATTACCAAATGTATACCACTATTAACAGCCATGAGATTTCTTATGTTTGGAGATATAAATATCAAAGACCATGAAGTTACAATTGCACTTTTTTTTTTTTATCACTTTTACAGTTTAAAACCAATATACTTTATAAACAGAATTAAAATATGCATCTTACTACTGCAAAAAAGATATGTAAAATTTAAAATTTTGTGTAGATGGTTTCATTTAGTACATTGTCTAAAATTTCAAGGTAGAGAGAGTATCCAACAGAGTCTGCCAATATAAATTTGTTCCAGAACCCTTGGTAGCATTTTCCCACTGATTTAATGTCTTGATGGAATTGTTTCCCCTACTTGTCACTGATGTCACTGTTTCTGATGCAGTAACAAAGGAACTGCTGGTTGCAAAAAGTAATTTTGATGTAATATACTTGGATTTCAGGAAAGCTTTTGATACTTTTGCATATAAAAGACTGCTATATAAATTGGCGCATAGTGGTATTAAAGGCAAGTTACTGCTATGGATAAGTGCAAGTAGACTAGGAGTGATTAGCATTAGCAGAGACATACAACGCAAGAAAGCAAGCTTATGCAGTATCAGCCAAAAAAAAACTCCCATTTTATCCCTCCATTCATTCCAAACGCATGTCCAGCTCACCCTTAAATTTATTTAGGCTATCAACTTCCACCACAAAGATGGAAGTCTGTTCCACCAATCAACTACCCACTGGCTAAAGGCAAATTTCTGCGCATCTATTCTACACCCATCTTTCCTCAATTTGAAACTGTGTCCCCTCAGGTTCTTAATCTGAGCAAGAGAAAGAATTCCATCAGTATTCAGCTTGCTCAAACCATTCAAGGCTTTTTCAGTTCAATCAGATCACCTCACAGGTGCCTACTCTCCAGGCACTGCAATTTGCAGAACTTAAGCTTTTCTTGGTAAGAGCATCCCTTTGCTTCCCTCATGTGTTGCCCTTCTTTGTACTGGTTCTAGCAACTCTACATCCTTCCTAAAATGAGGCCTCCATTTTAGAGGATAATGGAGGCCAAATTAGGCCCTCATTATCAATGGACAATGCTCTTCATGGACTAATGTTATTAATGGAGTTCCCCAAGGTTCAGTGCTGAGCCCATTGTTGTTTTTTATATTTATTAATAATATTGACAAAGGTATATCATCTGTAAACTTGACATCTAAGTTTACAGATAATACAAAGGTTGGCAAGGTGGTTAATGACAATAATAAAGGTAAGCTACTAAAAAATGATCAAGATCAAATAGGCTGAGAAATGGCAGTTGAAGTTTCACATTGACAAATTAAAGGTATTGTGTAGGAGAAACAGTAATCCCAGATTAATATATGAACAGTGATTAGTTGAAAATGAAAAAGACCTAGAGGTAACTGTGCAGTCAGATAAGAAGTTCTCTGAGCAGTGCAGACAGGCAGCCAGGACAATTCATGGAGTTTGGTCAATTATATACAGGAACTTTGCTAGCAGGGAAAAGGAGGCAATTATTATGCTATTGTACGAGACAATGGTTAGGCTGCATCTTGAGTACTGCATACAGGTTTGGAGGCCTCATTTTAGGAAGGATGCAGATCTGCTGAAATAAAGGAGGAAAAAGGGGGAGGGAGGGGTTGTCTTAGCAAGAGAGGCATCAGTTCTGCAAATTGCAGCATCTGGAGACTAGGCACCTCTGAAGTAATCTGATTCAGGTGTTTAAGGCTTTGAATAGATTGGGCAAGTTCAATGCTGATGGAATTCTTCCTTTACTCAGATTATGAACTTGAGGGGGCATAAATTCAAATCGAGAAAAGACGGTTGCAGAACAATGTGCACAAATTTGCCTCCAACCACCAGGCAGTTGATTGTTGTGACAAACTGCCATCTGTTATGAAAGTGGGAAGTTTAAATAAGAAAGAAATAGACAAACTATTGGAGGGATGGATAGGTGATTTGGAAAGTTTTTTTTTTTTTCCATTACTAATACTAAATTTATCTCTATACATTTTCAAAGATAACACATTTCATACTGAGCTTTTATAATAATTTAATTTTTTTAATTATTTGATATAAAAGCTATTCATTTCATCAATTTATAAAAACTTAGGAGAGGAACTATTTCAACATTTGAAAAATTTTAAAAATAAACTGCTTAAAAAATCTTGCACAGAGATATTTACAAAGAAGTGCAGAGTTCTAATTATGATATACTTGAAATGAATAAGAGGCGCAGTAACAATTAATTAATTGTACAATTTCATAACATGACTACCAAGGTGCATTGAATAAAAATAATCAAAGATGCATTGAATAAAATCAAGTACTCACTGCTTCAATGCCTTCAGAGCTCCCATTTCTACCAAAAGAGGATGCAGTGATGTATAATGTGAACAGACATGAAGTGCTGAAGCCACAGAATGCTATCAAAGTGAGAAAATAAGTTACATTAATTTTTTTTTAAACAACCTTTTCTTCAGTACAGAAGATATAGTTAACAAATGCAAATACATATGCCAATATAAAAAATCTTATCATTGTATAACTAAAATTTGGGTGACTTCATCTGGGGACAACTATGCAAACTGAACAGAAAAAACAACGATAAATGGTTTTCTGTTTCTGTGAAGATCAACATATCACCATACTGCATAATATTCTATTAATACAATATATATATGGTGATACTGCATGCAATATTAATAGAGTATTATGGTTATATAAAACATTTAAATACCATTAAAATTTAATTTTTTTACAGAATTATAAAATGTATGCATAGTGCACATTGATCCATTGACTTATTATCAGTAGTTTGTTTGTTTGTTATTTGGTTTTTAGGAGCATTAGCAACTAAGGCCATATTGCTCTGGGATATGCAGTGGTCATTCCCTGACCTTTCCGCATCCTCCGTATTTGGTGGTGACGGGCTCGAACCCCAGTCTAATCAAGAAGCGTGTGCTACGCACTGCTGCTCCTTCCCACCTGGCTACGGAGGCGCCCCTTAATATCAGTAGCAGTGGCATACGATATAAGAATACAAAATTATACAGTATTAGCCAAAAAAAATTTTTTTAAATTTTGACCTATCTATTCCCTCGAATTGTTTGTCTGTTTGTATAGTTCTTCCTTGAATTTATTTAAGCTATCGACTTCCACAATGACAGAGGGAGGTTTGTTCCAGTAATCAACCACTCGCTGGGTAAAAGCAAATTTCTGCATATCTATTCTGCAATCGTCTTTCCTCAATTTAAAGTTATGCCCCCTCAAGTGCATAATCTGAACAAGAGGAAGAATACCATCTACACTGAGTTTGCTCAAACTATTCAGTGCCTTAAACATCTCAATCAGATTATCTCACAGGTGCCTAGTCTCCAGACACTGCAATTTGCAGAACTGAAGCCTTTTTTTTTTTAATTGAAAAAATTCAATAATTTTTTTTGAATCCCTGAGTCAATAGCAGGGATTCAAAAAGAGTGAAAATTTTGAAAAATTACATCCAACATAATAGCAGTGTTTTCCCAGCACAAAAGCTCAAATACCTTGTTATGAGAGGTTTACCAAAATTCTCTAACCATGTTAGAGCGAAACCGTGTTCTATAAGTACTGTGTTGTACAAGGATTGCTGCAATTTATCAATTGCATTAGAGAAAAACCATGTTGTAGAAGTACTGTGTTATACGGGGGTTGCTTGTACCTTTATCAAAATCACTGATAAATACAGAAAACAACAATGGGCCCAATACCAAATGGGCCCAATACTCTTGGGGAACTCCACTAATAACATTAGTCAAAGAAGAACAGTGTCCATTGATTACCAATCTCTGTCTTCTCCCACTCAACCATCCCTCGATCCATAGCAGCAACTTGCCCTTAATGCCACACTGCTACAATTTGTACAGCAGTCTTTTATGTGTAACAGTATCAAAAGCATTCCTAAAAACCAAATATATGATATCAAAATTATTTTTTGTATCCAGTTGTTGTGACCAGATCATAGTATCCAATAAAACTGGTCAGCAAGATTCCCCCTTAACAAACCCATGCTGCATCTGAACTATAACTGAAGTCCTGTCTACATCATCCTGTATTACTTCTTTAAACAGCGACTCCATTTTTTTCCCAGGAACAGAAGTTAAACTAACATGTCTGTAATTATTCGTATCACCCTTTGATTCCCCTTTGTGAATTGGGGATACATTTACACAGCTTCAGTCCGTGTGAATCTTCCCTGAATCCAAGGAGGGTCTCATAATTATGGCTAATTGTTTGCTTACTTCCTTTGCTACCTCACTTAATATAATATGCTTACTTCCTTTTCTGCCTCTCTTAATATAACTGGATAGATCCCATCCACCCCACATGCCTTTCTTACGTTTAACTTCAACAATTTCTCTTCCACTTTCCAGTCAGTTATCACAAAATCATTTAGCTCCCATTTAGAGTTGGATAAATTCCTAGCCTCCACTTCCCTGCAGAATTCTGCATGTGTGAATATAGATGCAAAATACTCATTCAGTTTCTCAGCTACCTGAGCAGGATCACTAGTAGTCAAACCAGTGATGTGAAGAGGGCCAATCTGATTCATCCATTTCCTTTTAGAATTTACATAAGTAAAGAAGTCTTTGCTGTTTTTCTTTGCATCCTTTGCCAAAGATTTCTTGTAATCTGCCTTTGCTTGCCTAATCTCCTTTGTGACTTGATTACAGAGTTGCTTATATCTACCATAGGCTTCTGTGTCACCTGATAATCTATATGTACTGCATGCATTTTTTCCCCTCTGCCAAGAGTCTCATTATTTCATTTGATATCCACTTAGGCCTAAGCCTTGAACAATATTTCTTAGTTGGTAGAAAAAAAACTAGTAGCTTCCCATTTAGAATTTACTGACATCATCATCAGTTGGTTCCATTGTATAGAATTTAAAACTGTTTGAGACCACTGTAGTCACCTTTAGGAAAGTTAAAACCCTTCACTTTACCCCTGATGGTAGTTACATCTTTAAGTAAATTCTATATCGATACAATTGATCACTGCCACCTAGTGGTTCCTTTATCTGCAGATTCTTAATGTAAGAATAATCATTACTGATAATCAGATCAGGAGTATTACTCCCTCTGTTTACTTCTCGAACATGCTGTTGCTGTAGACAATCATCCCATAAATCCACAAAAGTCTTGCTAGTCAGCAAGTGACCAATCCACAAGTTCTTCTTAATATCTAGAAACTTAAAATCTCCCATTATAAGACATTCTGATTTACTGGCCCACTATTTCTCTGTACAGTTTTTCATTGTACTCATCAGAGTCATTAGGCTTATAACACACTCCTCTCATTTTTGCTTCCGAAGTGCTCATGTCATACCAAACTGACTCAACATTGCACTGGCCACTTATGTCAACTGGAAGCACTGCTTTAGATTTTGTGTTTCTTACTTACCAGCATAACACCCTCCTCTCTTCCTATCCTGTCTGTCCTTTCTGTGCACACTGTACTCCCCATACTCTAATTCTACATTTCTTATACAGTGGATTACGGTTATTTGGGCCACCAGTTAATCGGGGCAGCCGTTTATTTGGGGCAAATCTTAAAAAACAGAACCAAATCAAGAAAATAGCCAGGATTTACTTCGCTTAATTGGGACAAAATGCCGTTTAATCGGGGCAGAAGACTGAAGATTACCCTACGATTGTCCCCAACTGTACCACGTAGTTCGGCTGAATTTCTAGAGGTCACAACCATAAAACAATAAAAACAATTAGCAATCACCTGTTTATTGGGCTTTTGTGTTAGTGAAATCTATCATAAACTGATAGTAAACTCGATCTTATTGAATTTGCGATAATACCGACAGCTGGAATTCTGTGGGTTATTATGGTGAAATGTGTTCACACTTCTATGGAATCTTCAATCATATAAAAAAAAATAATTTTCAGGCTCCTCTTTTCATTCCTATTTTTAAAGCTTCATAATTTGTTACTCCGTTCTCACTTGCACGTATCGTGTTACTTGCAATTTGTGCGTGCGCGTGTGTGTGTGTGTGTGTGTGTGTGTGTGTGTGTGTGTGTGTGCACGCGCGCACGCGGTGTTCTTTGTTATTGATTGCTTATCTTTTTACTGTTTTAAATATTAACCCCCACCCACAAATGACATTGAACAGAAATGTCAACTAGTTTAGTTAGTATGTACATATTACAGTAAGTATTAATTATTCCGATTATAACGTATATTCTTCCGAATTTCACGTATCATTTAATTTTTTAATTGGTAAGGTAATAAAGGGTAAATTTGTACTTAATATATCTTTACTTTTATAGCCTATGGATAATATTCCTCCTATTTTTGCTAATTAGAATTGCTGTTTAATATAATTAAAATTCAATTCACAAATGTGATCACAATGACCGGCGCTTATTACACATTGTATAGTGAACGGTACTTTACAATTGTGACTCCATCACAACGTGATTTGATTGAACAGTGAACCAATTGTAAAGGGGGGGGGAGTACATTGTATTTTTAACTATTTACGTGAAACTTTGGTTAATTGGGGCAGCCGCTTAATCGGGACAAAATGCACTAATCCTGATGTGTCCCAAATAACCGGAATCGACTGTATATATGTATGTGACACTACGTCTCTGATATTCCAACAATGTCTACATTTGATGTCTTGACCGGCACTTCAAATTTATTTATTATGCTCCTAGTATTGGTGTACATGCAAATATACATGCACCTGTTCTTAATCTTAATTACCGTAACATAGCTTGCGTATTTACTTGTTCCATGATGACTCAGTCCTTGAAATCCTTGGCACCTTGCTTTCCAGGCTACTTTCTCATTCCAATAGAAGCATTGCAACAATCACTTTCACCTCTGCCTGCGGCTATTGCTGATTTATAATTCTATGTATCCCCTCACCCCAAGCTAGTAATTTTCTGACCCATTCAACAGTGCCTCAAAAGCTCTAACAAGCACACACTACACTGAGAAAAATCCTATCCCATGGGCCTTGCATGATCTTTCCAGGTCTGAACTGATTGACAAGGCTCTCATCATATACTCCATCCTATCATGTCTGGGCAGAAGTGCAGACAATGTCAAACTTAACCCTAACTTCTGACTTTTTTTTCAACATTGACCTGTACTCACTGACAACACTGACCATCAACATGCACAACACTATCACCTTTTATACTATTATAAGATGATATCTGCTCTATAACATCATCAACTTTATTCCTGGCAGACATACCCTAGTTCTATTTCACCTATCCTTTTTGCACAATACATTTCCCATTTCCCTAACAATGGAGTCACCAATAACAACTAGCTCCTGTGGGTCAGCCCATTCTGCCTTGGGGTTATCACCGTGTTGCCTGATAAGCAAGTGCAAGTTTTGGCAACAGCACTTACCTTGGTAAGAGTTAGAGTAATTCTATGGTAAAACTTATGAGGATATGAATCTTTAGATTTGAAGTTAATTGGCTGATTATTGTGTTTCCCTTTCAGGACCCAGGAACTCTGGGGAGTAAAAATATGTTGGAGGGACAGTAGAAAAAATTTCCAAAAGCACCAGCTATTGCAGTTGGGGCTTCAAAAAGAATCCATTATGTTCCAGGACTGATGAAAAAATGCTGCGTGTTAGGTCAGAATGGGTAAGTGTCTCCAATTTTGCTAAACATGATAGGCAGACTTGTATGCTGAAAGCTACAAGGATTAACTCAACACAAAGTCTGCAAGACTCTGTGGGGTAATTTTTTAATCATTGTGGTCCACCTTGTAGGTAGAAAGAATTTATTTTGTAGAGATGATATTCATTTGAAAAAAAGGTGGAAAGTGTCTGCAATTCTGCCCAGACACGATAGGAGGGAGTATATGATGAGAGCCCTGTCGATCAATTCAGCCCTAGAAAGATTGTGCAAGGCTCAAGGGGTAGAATTTTTTTCAGCCTGGTCTGTACTTGTTAACAGGAGAGACTGCTTCTACAGGGATGGGATACACTTAAATAGAAAGGGTGCACGAATGTTTGCTGATGCTATTGAGGCAGTGTTAGGTGGGTCGGAAAACTGCTAGATTGGGGGGATACAAGGACTAATAGATTAACAGTAACCACTGGCAGAGGTGAAAGCGATTCTTGCACTGCTTCTATTGGAATGAGCAGCAGCTTGGAAAATAAGATGCAGGATATTTCAGAGACTGCTGGGAATCATTGGGGTTCAAGTAAACACATGGGTTGTGTTAGGGTAGCTAAGAAAAAGAACAGGTGCATGTATACTTGCGTGTACACCAATGCTAGGAGTTTAGTAAATAAATTTGATGAATTTGAGGTATTGCTCAAAACATCAAAGGCAGATATTGTGGGGATTTCAGAGACGTGGTGTCACACAGATATAAGGAATGCAGAACTGGAATTTAGGGAGTACAATGTCTACAGAAAGGATAGACAGGATAGGAAGGGAGGAGGGGTTATGCTATTAGTTAAGAAATACATAAAATCCAAGGAAGTGAAGCCAGTTGACATTGCTGGACAGTGCAGTGTCGAGTCAGTTTGGTGTGACGTAAGCATTGGGAGATCAAAATTGAGAGTAGGAGTGTGCTATAGGCACACTCCGATGAGTATAATAAGAAACTCTGATGAGTATAATAAGAAACTGTATGGGGAAATACAGTGGGCCAGTAAATCAGAGAGTCTTATAATGGGGGATTTTAATTTCCCAGATATTGACTGGAATTTGGGAGCTGGTTACTCACACACTAGCAAGGCTTTTGTGGATTTATTGGATGATTGTTTTCTACATCAGCATGCTCGGGAGGCAACTAGAGGAAGAAATACTCTTGATTTGATTCTCAGTAGGGATTCTTCATGCATTAAGAATCTGCAGGTAAATTAACCACTAGGTGGCAGTGATCACAGTGTGCTGAAGTGGGATTTACTCTAAGAGGTAACTACACTAGGGGTAAAGGGAAGGGTTATTGCTTTCGTAAAGGCGACTACGATGGACTGAGACAGTATTTAAATTCTATACAGTGGGACCAATTGATGATGTTACCAACAGTAAATTCAAAATGGGAAGAATTCAAAGAACTTATCTTGGAAGCTACTAGACTTTACATACCAACTAAGAAATATTGTTCAAGGTTTAGGCCTAAGTGGATGTCAGATGAACTAATGAGACATATGACAGAGAAGAAAATTACATGGGATACATACAAATTAACAGGTGACACAGAAGCCTATGATAGATACAAGTTGATCTGTAACCAAGTTACAAAGGAGGTTAGGCAGGCGAAGGCAGATTACGAGAAATCTTTGGCAAGGGATACAAAGAAAACCAGCAAAGAGTTCTTTACTTATGTAAACTCTAGAAGGAAGGGGATGAATCAGATTGGTCCACTTGATATCAATGGGTCAACTGTTGATGATCCTGCTCAGGTAGCTAACAAACTGAATGAATATTTTGAATCGACATTCACACATGAGGAGTTATTCAGAGAGGGTAATGCCAGCGGTGTATTCAACTCTGGCAGTAAGCTAGTGAATCTTGTAATAACTGATAGTAAAGTGGAGGAGAAATTGTTGAAGATAAATACAAGAAAGGCACATGGGGTGGATGAGATCTATCCAGTTATATTAAAGGAGGCAGCAAAGGAAGTAAGCAAACCCTTAGCCATAATTATGAGAGCTTCCTTGGACTCAGGGGAAGTACCCATGGATTGGAGATGTGCAAATGTGACCCCAATTCACAAAGGAGGATCAAAGGGCAACACAAGTAATTATAGACCTGTTAGTTTAACTTCTGTTCCTGGAAAATTAATGGAGGCACTGGTTAAAGAAGCACTGCAGGATCATCTAGACAAGACTTCAGTTATAGCTCAGACACAGCATGGTTTTGTTAAGGGGAAGTCTTGCCTGACCAATTTGATGGGATACTATGGTGCAGTCACAAAAGAACTGGATGCAGGGAATAACTTTGATATTATATACTTGGATCTTAGAAAGGCTTTTGATACTGTTGCACATGGAAGACTGCTGCATAAATTGGAGCAGTGTGGCATTGGAGGCAAATTGCTGCTATGGATAAAGGGGTGGTTGAGGGGGAGAAGACAGAGAGTGGTAATCAATGGACACTGCTCATCGTGGACTAATGTTATTAGTGGAGTCCCTCAGGGTTCAGTATTGGGTCCATTATTGTTTTCTGTATTTATAAATGATATTGATGATGGAATATCAAGCTTAATGTCCAAGTTTGCAGATGATATGAAGGTTGGCAGGGTTGTCAAGGACACTACTGACACTATGCTACTGCAACAGGATCTGGAAAGGTTGAGCAGATGGGCTGAGAGGTGGCAAATGAAGTTTAACATTGAAAAATGTAAAGTACTGCATATGGGAAACAGCAACCCCAGAGCAACATATCAACTCTGTGGTACTACACTGACAGTGGTAGAGAATGAAAGGGACCTGGGGGTGGTAGTGCAGGCAGATATGAAGTTTTCTGAGCAGTGCAGATGGGCTGCAAGAGTAGCTCATGATGTATTGTCGATGATATATAGGAATTTTTCTAGCAGGGATAAGGAGGTGATTATTCCCTTGTATAAGGCAATGGTCAGGCCACACCTAGAGTATGTATACAGGTCTGGAGGCCTCATTTCAAGAGGGATGTAGAGATGCTGGAACGAGTACAGAGAAGGGCAACAAGATTAGTGAATGGAACGAAGGGGTGCTCTTACGAAGAAAGGCTTAAGTTTTGCAAATTACAGTGTCTGGGGACTAGGTACCAGCGAGGTGATCTGATAGAGGTGTATAAAGCCTTGAATGGTTTGAGCATGCTCAATGCTGATGAGATTCTTCCTCTTGCTCAGAATAATCACCTGAGAGGGCATAAATTCAAATTGAGAAAAGACAGATGTAGGATAGATGTGAGGAAATTTGCCTTTAGCCAGTGGGTGGTTGGTTGGTGGAATAGACTTCCATCCCTTGTCGTGGAAGTTGATAGCTTAAATAAGTTTAAGGCTCAGCTGGACAGGTATTTCGAACGAACAGAGGGGTGAAGTGGAAATGGTTATTTTTTATTTATTTATTTATTTATTATTATTATTATTTATTTTTTTTTTTTTGGCTGATGCTGCATAAGCTTGCTTTCTTGCATCAAATGACTCTACTAATGCTAATGCTAATGGATTTTTGCCAGTATCATTGAAGATACTACCTTAAGGTATCCTCAATGATATTTCAAGAAAACTTCTAGTTGGTGTGTGTGTGGGGGGGGGGGGGATTGTAATTTAGATCTGCATTTATCTAATGATATTGGTGAAAGTAATTTTTGCACTCACCTCAAGAATTCTTGATTGTTGCCACAACATCCGATATTGGCAAGATGTTCTGAGGGCAGCAATGTTGTAAATGAGTGGGATCAGAAAGATAGGAAAACAAGCCTAAATAACTTTAACAGGTGTGTCAGGGTAGTAAACTAGAGAACTTTTTTTTTTTTTATGAAAACCCCAAACATGAGAGGTATTAGAACCTATAGTACTTAGTACCGTGCTTGGGTTGGCAGATGAATGAATAAACGAGGAAGATGAAAAGTTGGTTGTGTCAGTTTGAAGTTGGACAGTAAATGGACGTTGGCTGGTGGCGGCACACTTTCGGACAGTTTTGAAAGAGAGAGCGGGGAATTATAGAAGCCAAATCAGAAGAACAGTATCTGTAGAAAAGGCACGCAGCAGAAACAGTACGTCTATGAGACAGCGAGTGGAGAGATTATGTTAGAGAGGAGTTATTAATTAACCAAACTGCCCTCTTCTGAATGGAATCTAGATGCCTCAGAGAGGTTTTGGGGGCACCTCCCAAGATGTGGGAACAATATTCCATGGTAGGGCGGATTTACGATTTGTACAGAGTGAACAGCTGTTTGGAAGAAACGTAACGCCGAAAACAAAAAAGAAAACCAAGTTTTTTAGATGCAGAGGAAGCAATATTTGAAATGTGTTTGTGCCAAGAGAGATTAGAAGTCAGGGTAATCCCCAAAAGAGATATATTGTTTCGCCTAGAAATCGGAGTGTCACCAAAGATAAGCATAGAAGCAGAAGAATCCTTTTTTGCGAGATATAACACAAGACTGAGTTTTAGAAGGATTGAAATCAATTGAGTTTTCTTTGCCCCACTGCAGAATTACCTGGAGATCGGCATTTAAGGAATTGGTAGCGGATATTCGAGAAGTTGAAGCTGATTGAGCAGGGCAAAGTTTCTCAAAATAGAAAGTGGAATGCAATGTGCTATCATCGGCAAAACTATGGATAGGATTTCTAGTCAATGGAAGAAGGTCATTAAATACAAGAGGAAAAGAGTGGGGGAAAGAACTGAATCTTGGGGGACACCAGCATTAGTGGAGAAGTTAGAAGACAGAGAGTGGGGTGCCTCCGTAACCAGTTGGGTAGGAGCAGCAGTGCGTAGCACACGCTTCTTGATCAGACCAGGGTTCAAGTTCTTGACCACCAAATACGGAAAGGTCAGGGAATGACCACCACATATCCCCGGAGCAATATGGCCTTAATTGCTAATGCTCCTAAAAACCAAATAACAGAGAACCATCTACCATCACCCTCAGTGAGCGATCAGAGAGAAAACTAGATAACCAATTACAAAAAACAGTTGGCAAACCATAAGATGGAAGCTTGTTCAGATGACCTTTATGCCAAACACAATCAAAAGCCTTTGAGATGTCAAGAGCAACTGCTTGTGTTTCACCAAACTTTCCCACTGAATTGTCCATAAATGAGTAACATAAGCGAGAATATCACCAGTGGATATTCTCGGAATATCCACTGACGGAGATCGGCTGGATATGAGCAAATTTCCAAGCAGAAGGAAAAACACCTTTGGAATAAGAAAGTGAAAAAAAGGCAGCAAAGAACAGGTTTTGAGAACAAGTGGAGAAATACCATCAGGACCTGGAGCTTTCTTTGCATCAAGATTCGTCAAAATCCTTCTGACATCCTTTTGACGGAAGGCCACAGGAGGCATCGAATGGAGCGTGTTGGGAATGGTGGGAGGTGTTTTAAAAGATAGTTAATACACGAGTTGGAAGAAAAATGGGATGCTAGCAGGTCAGCTTTATCCTTGGCTGAGGTGACAACAGAACCATCTGGTTTTGACAGAGGTAGGAAAAAGTTGCGGCCAATAGCTTTGGCAAGAGACCAGAATGCTCGGCTACCATTAGAGCAAGAAGCAAGTTTTCTACTCTTAATGTGTTCAAAATCTAGTTTGGACTGATTAATAACTGCTTTACAATTGTTGTGAGCTTTGGTGTAGGCAGAAAATGAAGACTTGGAAACAAGCCAATTACAATATGCAATGTTCTTCTCTTGAACAGCCTTAGCACATTTATTGGAAACCAAGGTTTAAGATAAAGAACGAGATTTTAGAGTGGAGTGTGGGATAAAGGATTTCATTCGTACAAGAATAATTTCACTGACACATATCCTAGCAAACACTGACATTAGATGTTTTGAAACAGTAATCCAACGAAGGAAAAGAAGAAAAGAAATCTCGCAGGTCATTCCAATTTGCATTTTTTGTAATGCCAAACAATACGAGGTTGGGAATAGCCATGAGATAATGGCTCCATTGGAGAAGAGACAATCATCAAGTTGTGATCTGAGGTGCCTAAAGGACCTCTCACTTCGACCATGTACTTAGAAGGGTTGTTTGTGAGAAAAAGATCAAGAGTGTTGGCTGTATGGTTAGGATTGTCCAGTATCCTTGTAGGTAAATGAACAATCCATGCAAGGTCATTAGTAATTGCAAAAGCCTCAGCATCTCGCCCAGCTGGGTCGGTAACTAGAAAACAGAAGCCAGCTGGAGTAGTGAACATTAAAATCATCAAGAAAAATTACCTCATTGTTAGGAAAATTGGACTGGAGAAAGTCAAGTTGCAAAGAGAGGAAGTCAAAGAGCTCCAAGTGATTAGTGGAGTTGGGAGAACGGTAGAGACAACAGATGAATTTGACACAATGAGGTAGAGAGATTTTAAGCCAGAGAAGATCAAAAAGAGGAGATTCGAAATTACCAAGTCTCTGACAGGGAATATTGGAACAGACATATGCACAAGTACCACTTTTGAGGTGAAAGGTATCATACACCAAATAATTTGGGCAACTGAGATGAGCAGTAGTTGAATCAACCGATAACTGAGATTCTGTCAGAAAAAGTACATGGGGTTTGGCAGACTGAAGTGGAAATGAACGTCGTTGAGATTAGAATTAAAACCATGTATATTTGTGAAATGAAGTAGGAAGTGTTTGGGAGGTTTATATCTTTTTGCAGATAAAATTACTGTATTAGTTTGACAATTCATGGAGTATTCAAAGTAAACAAAAAAAGTGGGGGTGGAGACATGCTGTATGAAGTAATAAAATTTTTAGATATGGTGTACACACGGTAAGAATATACCCACATCCTTGATATAACGCGGGCTCAACAATGCTCCCCGTATACACACTACTCAGACTTCCTCCGGTCACTATCTGGCAGAGTAGAGGTAGCAAGATTATAAACTAACTGATTTGGAAGCCTTCTAAAGAGTTACCAATAGGGTCAGTCCGGTGTACTAACAAGCAGCCGGCCTGCAAACGTTTTAGAGCTGTACCCTCGAAATGTAAGGAAGATTGGATCTCACCATGATGTTCATGATAACCTCAAAAGTCAAGTCATACGGCATGATGGAAGAGGTGGGAGAGGGTTGACTGGAACTTAGCTCTGGAGACTAAACTTGGGTTCCACCACTTCAAGCCTCCAATAAGCAAAGTGGTGGTATTTCACTGGTTGATGAGAGTCATCTACCACCTAGTATTGCCTGGTAACCCAGAGGGGGCGACATTCCTCCATGTGGTGCGAGTGCCACGCCTCGACCCCTGCTTACGTTGGTTCACACCTGGGTGGTGACCCACAGTGTGCTTGTGCATGGAGGTTATACCCAGGATTACTAAACGTCCCAGCGTTGTGAAGGTGCAAGCAGAGGATTTGGCTGTCACAGACAGTCTGGACTTCACCGAAATTGACAACATTCCTGACACTGCTATAGACTTAACTCTGTCTATAGCAATGTCAGGAATGTTGCCAATAAAATGGATGAATTTGAACTCCTTGTTAGGACAACTTATGTTGACATAATAGGGTTAACAGAAATGTGCTGCTACCTGGAAATTGGTGATGACGAGTTCCACTACGGTATGTATAATGTATTTAAGAAAGATAGGGAAGATATAAGGGGTAGAGGGATCATGCTTCTTATCAAAAGCAGCGCAGCCTGAGCACAAAAAGAGTTTTGGCTGAGTCCGAAGTTACATCTGATAGCACCAAATCTGTGTGGTACAAGTTAGTTGAAAGCAATGGTATAATGAAAGTGGGAGTAATCTACAGACCTAGACCAGAAAATTATATATAAGCAGGCAAGCATGAATGTCTTATTATGGGTGACTTCAATCTGCTCCAGATTGATTGGATTAAGTGGGAGGGGAAACTCACCTTTGGGAAAATTTTTCTAAATAAACAAGATGATTATTTTTACCAGCATGTCAGAGGTAATACTAGGGGTGAGAATATTCTTGACCTCATCACTACTCATGAATTAGCTGATATCACAAGACTTAAAATACAGGAAACATTGGTAGGTAGTGATCACAGTCATCAGTTGAAAGATGAAGAAAAAAGTTGCAGTAGTTAAAGGAAAAGACACGGATTTCAATTTCAGAAGAGAGGACTTCGACAGTTTACGGAGGTTTTTTTTTTTTTTTTTCGTTAGTTGTTGGCGCATCAGCTTCTGTGGTCATATTGCACCTACCAAAGTTTTTGCATTTTACTGTGATCCAAGCCCGAGGCGGGATTCAAATCCGCGACCTTCTGGGTTGCCAGACAGGCACTTTACTCACCTGGCTAGCCCGGTTGGCTACAGTTTAAGGTGCTATATGGTATCTATTAATTGGGCAGATTGCAAAGTGAAGGTGAATACACTTGAATTATGGAATACCTTTAAAGAAAAAAAATCACATAAGCGTACATACTGTTTAAGAAATATTGGATAAGTACTGAATTAGCATTAGTAGAGGCATTTGATGCAAAAAAGCAAGCTTATGCAGCATCAGCCAAAAAAAATAAAAAAATAAATAAAAAATAACCACTTCCGCTTCATCCCTCTGTTTGTTCAAAATAACTGTCCAGCTGAGCCTTAAACTTATTTAGGCTATCAACTTCCACAACAGGGATGGAAGTCTGTTCCACCAACCAACGACCCGCTGGCTAAAGGCAAATTTTCACACGTCTATCCTACATCTGTCTTTCCTCAATTTGAATTTATGGCCTCTCAGGTGATTATTCTGAGCAAGAGGAAGAATCCCATCAGCATTGAGCATGCTCAAACCATTCAAGGCTTTATACACCTCTATCAGATCACCTCGCTGGTGCCTAGTCTCCAGACACTGTAATTTGCAAAACTTAAGCCTTTCTTCGTAAGAGCACCCCTTTGTTCCATTCACTAATCTTGTTGCTCTTCTCTGTACTCGTTCCAGCAGCTCTACATCCTTCTTGAAATGAGGCCTCCAGGCCTGTATATAGTACTCTAGGTGTGGCCTGACCATTGCCTTATACAAGGGAATAATCACCTCCTTATCCCTGCTAGAAAAATTCCTATATATCATTGACAATACACCATGAGCTACTCTTGCAGCCCGTCTGCACTGCTCAGAGAACTTCATATCTGCCTGCACAACCACCCCCAGGTCCCTTTCATTCTCTACCACTGTCAGTGTAGTACCACAGAGTTGATACGTTGCTCTGGGGTTGCTGTTTCCCATATATGAATGTAGGACTGACCAGTCAAAATAGAGCAGAAAGAGAAAGCATTGGATAGTTACAGAGCAATTAAAAGACTGAAGCTCACATCTACAAGTTGATTTTAATAGTACCACAGGTAAGGTCAGAGAGACCAAGGCTGCATATGATAAAGCGCTGTTTAAAAGAGCAAAGAATGTGGACAAAGAATTTTTCACATTAGCATTAGCAGAGGCATACGATGTGAGAAAGCAAGCTTATGCAGCATCAGCCAAAAAAAAAAAAAACATTACACCCATCCATATTCACTCCAAATGGTTGTCCAGCTCAGCCTTAAATTTATTTAAGCTATCAACTTCCACAACAAGAGATGGAAGTCTGTTCCAGCAATCAACTACCCGCTGGCTAAAGGCAAATGAGAGTAGGAATGTGTTATAGGCCTACTGACTCTGATGAGTACAACAAACAATTGTGCAGAGAAATAAAGTGGAGGGTAAATCAGAATGTGTTGTAATATTTTAACTTTCCAGATATTAACTGGAACTTGTGGGGTGGTCACTCGCATGCTAGTAAGACCTTTATGGATTTATTGGAGGATTGTTGTCATTGTTATTTGGTTTTTAGGAGCATTAGCAACTAAGACCATATTGCTCTGGGGATATGCGGTAGTCATTCTCTGACCTTTCCGCATCCTCCATATTTGGTGGCTCACGGGCTGGAACCTCGGTCTAATCAAGAAGCGTGTGCTATGCACTGCTGCTCCTGTCCATGGAGGCGCCTTTACTGGAGGATTGTTTTCATCAGCAACATGTTAGAGGGCCAACCAAAGGGGGTAAAACTCGACCTAATTATCAGCAGTGATGACGCATGCATCAGGAATTTGTAGATAACGGAACGACTAGGCAACAGTGATCAGTCTGCTGATGTGGGATTTACTTAAAGATGTAACTACCATCAAGGGTAAAGGGAGGGGGCCAACCAAAGGGGGTAAAACTCGACCTAATTATCAGCAGTGATGACGCATGCATCAGGAATTTGTAGATAACGGAACGACTAGGCAACAGTGATCAGTCTGCTGATGTGGGATTTACTTAAAGATGTAACTACCATCAAGGGTAAAGGGAGGGGTTTTTGTTTTTGTAAAGGTGACTACAGTGGCCTTAAGCAGTTTTTGACTTCTATACAGTGGGATCAACTGATGATGTTAAAAACAGTGAATTATAAATGGGAGGCCTTCAGGGAGAATTAATCTTGGAAGCTAATAGGCTTTTAGCATTAGCAGAGGCATATGATGCAAGAAAGCAAGCTTATGCAGCATCATTGGAGCGGTATGGCATTAAGGGCAAGCTGCTGCAATGGATAAAGGGATGATTGAATGGGAGACTGCAGAAAGTGATAATAAATGGAGACTGCTCTACGTGGACTAATGTTATCAGTGGAGTCCCCAGGGTTAGTGCTGGGCCCAGTGTTGTTTTGTGTATTTATTAATGATATCGATGAAGGTGTATCAGGCTTAATGTCCAAGTTTGCAGATGATAATGGCAATGTTGTTATGATAGTAAAGACAGTATGCTACTGCAATAGGATCTAGAAAACTTAGGTAGATGGGCTGAGAAGTGGCAACTGAAGTTTAATATTGGCAAATGCGAAGTAGTGCATATGGGTAGCAGTAACCCAAGAGAAACGTACCAACTGTGTGGTACTACAGTTAGGGAAGTGGAGAATGAAAAAGACCTGGGAGTAATTGTGCAGTTGGATATGAAGTTCTCTGAGAAGTGCAGACGGGCTGCCAGAGTAGGTCATGGAGTTTTGTCAATGATATATAGGAATTTTCCGAGCAGAGATAAGGTGATTATACCTTTGTATAAGGCAATGGTGAGGCCACACAGTACTGCTTACAGGTCTGGAGGCCTCATTTTAGGAAGGATGCAGAGTTGCTAGAATGAGTACAGAGAAGGACAACAAGATTGGTGAGAGGAACAAAGGGGTGCGCTCACGAAGAAAGACTTATGTTCTGCAAGTTGCACCATCTGGAGACTAGGCACCTGCGAGGTGATCTGACTGAGGTGTACAAGGGCTTGATTGGTTTGAGCAGACTCAATGCTGATGGGATACTTCCACTTGATGAGATTAAGAACCTGAGAGGGCACAGATTCAAATTTAGAAAAGATAGTTGTAGAATAGATATGTGGAAGTTTGCCTTTAGCGGGTAGTTGATTGCTGGAACAAACTTCCATATCTGTTGTTGTGGAAGTTGATAGCTTAAATAAATTTAAGGCTGAACTAGACAAACATTTGGAGTAACTGGATAGGTGAAATGGGAAGGGGTTTTTTTTTTTTTTTTTTGGCTAATGCTAATCAGCTTTCTAAACTTTTCCATTTTAAAATAGATTAAACTTAGCCTACAAAAATAGTACAGTTTTCATGTCTTATAGAAATACTAGCTACAAAACCAGTTCACTTAAGATGTTTTTAATACATCTAATATACATACTTTCTTACCTTAATAACTTTATTATCCTGAGATGCTAAGAATATCAGTACATGGAGGCCTCCAGCTTCTATCATCTGAAGAAAATATAATAAAATTAATATTGCATAACAAAACATCTTCAATTAGAATAATCACCATTACTGGGATAGTTCAGGAAAGCGCTATTGGCAGATACCAATAGTGATGGGAATTAAATATACAGCTGCATATCCACAGGTAAGCTATGGAAATGCACTAATGTTTCCTATATTTGTAGGAAACATTAGAAAAACACACACACACACACACACACCCCCACACCATAACGCATTAAAATATACAGACTGGTCCACTGGTATGAAATTTATCCTTGATGTTTTGCACATAATTAAAATATCAACTGTCAGTACCAATGCATTATTGATAACAATGCATAAATATGTGAATAAAAATGTTTGTCCGCATGTTTCTGGTGAAACAGTGATATATGCTAGTTCATTCTCACAATTCAGCTATTCTAGTGTCCCTAGCAGGGGTGGTTCGTCCATAGGCACTGCAGCACCCGCAGCTATTTAAATCTAGATATACAGTGAACGGAGTTATATTAAATTTTGTGAAGAACAATGCAACTCAATGAATATTTTTATTAACAGGACCCGCATATAGTATGCATATCCTCTATTTCCAGTAATCACTTCAACAATAAACGAATAAAAATATTGAAATCGTTTCCAACTTTGAAGTTTAATTAACCATAGGCCTTGCTGTGCACGTTACACAGGCAGTTACACATTTTGCATTCCAGTGAATATCTGGCAGTTTGTTGCCATTGGCAACTTGCCAATATACATTTTTTATAGGTGAAACGAATCAAAGTCACTGTAAAGCATACAATGCAGATTTCATCGTTGACCATGATGGGTGTGTAGCCACAATGTTGGTGTCTTTTTGTTATTAGCCCAAATTCCCATTAAGTAACTAAATAATATCAGTGTTAAGTCAATACTCAACATTCAAAAGTGTAATTATATGATTACAGCTTAATTGAGAATTGAGCTTGAACTTGGTAAGTTGAAGTTATATTATGACGTGATGTATAAATAAAACATTATTTCTATGACACATGATTTTGTGAAATTTGATTTGATCATGGCCTCCATGCTTTCCCATGAAGTAAGTCGTCTGACAGTGAATAAACTTCAGCAACTTAGTTTTCCACAATTATCTCTCCAAGAAAAAAATGTGATTAAAAAAGAAGGCCGCCCCACACCAAAGATTCAAATTTCTCAGTGGGGAATAAGTAATAATAAGAAATATATTTGCAGTTTTAAAACTGAATGGTACCAAAGGAAAAGTTGGCTTTGTGGTCGTGTAGTTAAAAATGCATTGTTTTGTTTTCCATGTTTACTTTTCAGAGGTAACTTAATGTGGACAAAAAGTGGCTTTACAAACATAAACAGAATGAAAGAAAAAAACTCTAAAACATGAGTTCGAAGAAACATATTGATAATGCGATTTCACTATTGCTTTTAGGAAGTGTAAATATTAAAGAACAGCTTAGTGAGGCCTGCAGACTTTCGATCTGCAAACATAGCAGAAAAGTTATCAAGAATCGTGAGGTATTATCTAAAATAATAGAGTGGGTTAAATTTTGCAGACAGTTTGAAATTCTTTTACGTGGACATGACGAAAAAGACGATTCTAAAAATCCAGGAGTATTCAGAGGATTAATAAATTTCACCTGTACATTAGATTCCAATTTAAAGAACCATTTAGAAAGTAATGCAGCATTTAAAGGCATATCAAAAACTAGTCAGAATGATATTCTTGACTGTTTGCTGCAAATATGCCAGGATGAAATAAAAAGAGAAATTAGAGAAGCTTCATTCATAGCTGGCATGGCCAATGACACAACAGATGTTTCAGAACATATACAAATGGTAATTGTTCTGAGATATGAACTGAATGGAGACATTTTTCAGCGTTTTTGGGTTTTTTTTTCACTCCAGAAAACCAAATGGCAGACAGAATATCGAAGTGCATTCTAGATCAGTTAGACATAATCCTCGAAGAAAATACTCAAAAATTGGTTGCTCAGGCATTTGATGGTGCAAGTGTGATGAAAGTAAAGAAAGGAGAAGTTCAGGCTAAAATAAAAGTGTACAAAAATGCACATTTTATTCACTGCTATGCACACCAACTGAATCTGATGATGAGAAATGCAGCAAGTAGCACTCGAGATTCAAAAATATTCTTTTCAACCCTCATGTCGACACCAGCATTTTTCTTGAGATGACCACAGCGTCTCTCTGTTCTCAGAAAGCATATGGACAGCAGTCTTGCCTGACCTTCCCCTACAAGTTGGAACTTCAATATATGCACCATGAACAGCGTTTATGAAAATTTTAAATCCTTAAAGTGCATGGGGGAACTACAAGCAACAGCAAAAGCAGATAAGATAATTTCAGAAGAAACTGAAATTTTCACATCTTGAGTAATGAAAAATTCGAGATCTGGTTAGAACTTTTTCATCAGATAATGCCTCACGTGGAAGTTATTTATAATCAAATGCAATCTTGAGAAACTGAGACAGTTAAAATACACGAATGTATAGGAAACTTTAAGAATGCCATTCTAAAAATCAGGAATTCAATGTACTGTGAAAATCCTTCAAAAACACTCATGATTGAAAGCGAAGGAAGTATGCGACTATATAAGTGTTGACATAGGTGAGAGATATTCTTTTACAAAGCAATTAATTGCTACTAAATCGTTTAACATGGAAAACTTTGTTATTTTTCATACGAAAATGCCCATGGAAGAGGTACAGGAGACTACTGTGGCATATCCCATGATTGAAAGAGAAAAACTGCTTATGGAATTACAAGTTTTCTATAGCAGACATGATATAAACAATTATTGCAAATTAACTGACTTGCTGAAATTTATCTCAGAAAATAATCTAACCGAAGTTCTTAGTGAACTTACAAAACCCATAAAAGTTCTTTTTACCATTCCAATGACTACTTCAGAGCCCGAACGCTGCCATTCGACATTAAAATGAATAAAAACATTTTTAAGGAGCACTATGAATTAGGAAAGGTTAAATGCATTAGCATTAGTAGAGGCATACAATGCAAGAAAGCAAGCTTCAGCAGCATCAGCCAAAAAAAACAAGACAAAACCCGCTTACTTTTCACCCATCCATTCGTTCCAAATACCAGTCCAGCTCAGCCTTAAATTTATTTAGGCTATCAACTTCCATAACAAAAGATGGAAGTCTGTAACACCAATCAACTACTCGCTGGCAAAAGGCAAATTTCCGCACATCTATCCTACAACTGTCTTTCCTCAATTTGAATTTATGCCCTCTCAAGTGATTATTCTCAGCAAGAGGCAGAATCCCATCAGCACTGAGCATGCTGAAACCATTCAAGTCCTTATACACCTCTATCAGATCACCTTGCAGGCGACTAGTCTCCAGATGCTCCAACTTGCAAAACCTAAGCCTTTCTTCATGAGCACACCTCTTTGTTCCGCTTGCTAGGCTTGTTGCCCTTCTCTGTACTCGTTCCAACAGTTAAAATGAGGCCTTCAGACCTCCACTCAAGGAGTGGCCTGACCATTGCCTTATACAAGGCAATGATAATCACTCCCTTATCCCTGCTAGAACATTTCCTGTATATCATTGACAAGACACCATGAGCTACACTTGCAGACAGTCAATAGCATTAGTAGAGGCATTTGATGCAAGAAAGCAAGCTTATGCAGCATCAGCCAAAAAAAAATAATAATAAAGTAAAAAAAAAAAATTAAAAATTAAAAAAAGCAGTCTACACTGCTCAGAAAAATTTATATCTGTCTGCACAATTACCCCCAGGTCCTTTTCATTCTTTACCACTGCCAGTGTAGTACCACACAGTTGATACATTACTCTGGGATTACTGCTTCCCATATGTAGTACTTTATATCTGTCAATGTTAAACTTCATTTGCTACCTCTCAGCCCATTTGCTCAACTTTTCTAGATCCTGTTGCAGCAGCGTACTGTCATTAGTGTCTTTAACAACCCTGCCAACTTTTGTATCGTCTGCAAACTTGGACATTAAGCTTGATATACCATCATCAATATCATTTAGAAACCCTGTGTTGTTGTTGTTGTTGTTTGTTTGGTTATTTTTAGGGGCATTAGCAACTAAGGCCATATTGCTCCGGGATATGCGGTATTCATTCCCTAAATGAACTTTCCGCATCCTCCGTATTTGGTGGTGACAGGCTCGAACCCCGGTCTAATCAAGAAGCGTGTGCTACGCACTGCTGCTCCTTCCCACCTGGCTACGGAGGCGCATAAACCCTGTGGGACTCCGCTAATAACATTAGTCCACGATGAGCAGTGACCACTGATTATCACTGTCTTCTCCCACTCAACCATCCCTTTATCCATAGCAGCAATTTGCCTCCAATGCCACACTGCTCCAGTTTGTTCAGCAGTCTTCCATGTGCAACAGCATCAAAAGCCTTTCTAAGATCCAAATATATGATATCAAAGTTATTCCCTGCATCCAGTTCCTTTGTGACCACATCATCATATCCAATGAAATTGGTCAGGCAAGACTTTCCCTTAACAAAACCATGCTGTGTCCGAGCTATAACTGAAGTCTCGTCTATATGAACCTTCTTTTACCAGTGCCTACATTAATTTTCCTGGAACAGAAGTTAAGCTAAGAGGTCTTTAATTCTATAATTACTTGTGTCACCCTTTGATCCTCCTTTGTGAATTTGTGTCACATCTGCATATCTCCAGTCCATGGGTACCTCCCCTGAGTCCAACGAAGCTCTCATAATTATGGCTAAGGGTTTGCTTACTTCCTTTGCTGCCTCCTTTAATATAACTGGATAAATCCAATCCACCCCAGGTGCCTTTTTTATGTTTATCTTCAACAATTTCTCCTCCACTTTCCTCTCAGTTATTACAAAATCATCTAGCTCACTGCCAGAGTTCAATTCACCTCTGGTATTCCCCTCCCTAAATAACCTCTCATTTGTGAATGTAGATGCAAAATACTCATTTAGTTTGTTAGCTAACTGAGCATGATCATCAACAGTTGAACCATCAATATCCAGTGGACCAATCTGATTCATCCCTTTCCTTCTAAAGTTTACATAGGTAAGAACTCTTTGTTGTTTTCCTTTGCATCCTTTTCCAAAGATTTCTCATAATCTGCCTTTGCCTGCCTAATCTCCTTTGTGACTTGGTTACAGACCAGCTTATATGTATTATAAGTTTGCATGTCACCCATTAATTTATATGTATCCCATGCATTTTTCTTCTCTGCCACATGTTTCATTAGTTCATCTGACATCCATTTAGGCTTAAACCTTGAACAATATATTTCTTAGTTGGTATGTAAAGTCTAGTAGCTTCCAAGATTAATTCTTTGAATGCTTCCCATTTTGAATTTGCTCTTGGTAACATCATCAGTTGGTCCCACCGTATAGAATTTAAATACTGTCTCAGTCCATCGTAGTCGCCTTTACGAAAGCAAAAACCCTTCCCTTTACCCCTGATGGTAGTTACCTCTTTGAGTAAATCCCACTTCAGTGCACTGTGATCACTGCCACCTAGTGGTTCCTTTACCTGCAGATTCTTAATGCATGAAGAATCACTACTGATAATCAAATCAAGAATATTACTCCCTCTAGTTGCCTCCCAAACATGCTGATGTAGAAAACAATCATCCAATAAATCCACAAAAGCCTTGCTAGTGTGTGAGTGACCAGCCCCGAAATTCCAGTCAATATCTGGGAAAATCCCCCATTATAAGACTCAGAGTCATTAGGCCTATAGCACACTCCTACTCTCAATTTTGATCTCCCAATGCTTATGTCACACCAAACTGACTCGACAGTGCACTGTCCGGCGATGTTGACTGGCTTCACTTCCTTGGATTTTATGTGTTTCTTAACTAATAGCATAACCTCTCCTCCCTTCCTGTCCTGTCTATCCTTTCTGTACACATTGTACTCCCCAAATTCCACTTCTGCATTCCCTATATCTGTGTGACTCCAAGTCTCTAATATCCCAACAATATCTGCCTTTGATGTTTTGAGCAATACCTCAAATTTATTACCAAACTCCTAGTATTAGTGTATACGCAAGTATACATGCACCTGTTCCTATTCTTAGCTACCCTAACACAACCCTTGTGTTTACTTGTACCGCAATGACTCCTAGCAGTCTCTGAAATACCCTGCATTTTGTTTTCCAGGCTGCTGCTCATTTCAATAGAAGCAGTGCAAGATTCACTTTCACCTCTGTCGGTGGTTACTGTTAATCTATTAGTACTTGTATCCCTCCAAGCTTGCAGTTTTCCAATCCACCGAACACTGCCTCGATAGCATCAGCAAATATTCTTGCACTCTTTCCATTTAAGTGTATCCCATCCCTGTAGAAGCAGTCTCTCCTGTTAACAAGTACAGAACAGGTTGAAAAAAATTCTACCCCTTGAGTCTTGCACAATCCTTCCTGGGCCAAATTGATCGATAAGGCTCTCATCATATACTCCCTCCTATCATGTCTGGGCAGAATTGCAGACACTTTCAAATTCAACCCGAACTCACGCCTTTTTTTCAATAGTGACATGTACTTGTTAAGGAATTCCACCCGTCTCCTACTTTTAATATCATTAGTGACAATGTGTACAACAATATCACCTTTTGTGCCCTTAAAAGATGATATCCGCTCTACAACGTAATCAATCTTTGCCCCTGGTAGACATACCCTGGTCCTGTTCCACACCATGTTCCCTGTTTCCCTGACAATAGAGTCACCAACAACTACTAGTTCCTGTGGGACCAATTCTTTAGAGTTCTCTACAAGTAAAAAGTCTAGTGGTGTGAGGATGAGGGATCTGAATGGATACCCACTCCACATTGTTCCCATCTTACAGGTAAACAAGCATTCAGAAAATCTCTCCAATATCTTAATGGCATTTAATTACATTATTAAATATTTCCTTATATATGTTACTGAAAAAGCATAAAATCTGATAAAAAAGTCTAGGATTTACCAATTTGCCTTGGTAACAGTCCAAATTTTGGGCTTTTGTCAAAGTGTTTTTGTAAAAAGTCCAAAATATTAATATATTTCACTTATTTTTGGTATATACTGTTCTGATACACTAAATTATAGTATTTAACAGTATACAGGCACCCCCCTCATATAACACGGTACTTCTACAACACAGCTTTGCTCTAACATGATTGATAAACTGCAGCAATCCTTGCACAACACGGTACTTATATAACATGGTTTCACCCTAACAGAATTAGAGAATTGCAACTAACCTCACATAACACAGTATTATTGAGCTTTGAAACATAGACTTGAAAATGGAATTCTGAAACATTATGAAATGTTGTGCTAGTTTATCAAGTTATAAGATACATTGTAATTTATTTATTTTTTATTATTATTAGCCATGTGGTGCAAGGAAGCCTGAGGCTTATGCTGCATCAGCCAAATCCCGAGATACCCTGAGAGAGTGAGAAGTAGAAAGCAATCATCAAGAAAGAGAAGAATGATGATATCCAGCTCAGGATCCTGGCTCGGCTCTGCCAAGCCCATACTCACTAGATGTGAGACATTTAATCTGTTTACTTGAAAACAAAAGTGATAATTTGGCTCAGTACTTCCACACAGTGAAGTTCTTAAAATGATAATTAAATTTTCATCCATCCTCTGTATAGTCACAGTGATTAGAGAAGTTTAAAACTTTGTTGTTGTCTTATTACAGGATATAAACTAATGTAACTGTTAACAATGAACTACTCATTCTTATAGCAGTGTGAAAGGTTCATTCTTGCAAATGTGCATGTCTGCATCCATATACATTACCCCAGACCACAGTCAACCCTTAAAAATAGCTAATAATCATTACAAGCAGCTTTAAGTGAAATTTTAAAACTCTGCGAACATAATAAATTTCAAAATTTGTATCTGACTTACCTTTACAAGTGATCCCACATTATCTGCCATTTTAGAAAGCCCATCAGCTGCATCTTGCACTTGACTCTAACCAAAAAAAGTATCTCAGTTAAAAAGTGCATAATTACAGAATATGAATCTGTTATCAATAATATTTGATATATTGCACTCTCTCCTCAGAAGAGCTCCCTTACTTTCTGAAAAATTTCAATTTCTAACAGATATGCAGCTCTCGACACATTAAGATAATTTCCTTTTAAAATGAATATTTATTTTAAAACTGAAAGGTACAAAGAAATTATATATACTGAAATAGTACTAAAATAATTACCATGTTATCTGAATAGGATTTTGATATCAGCAGTGCAAGATGACAACAGTTGGTGCAAATTCTTTGAGGCTCACATGATCCAAATTGTGGCATAGGAACCTGAATTTAAGAACAAACTTATTAAACACATATTTAAAGAAACAAATAGAAGTGGGTATCAATAAGTTCGTACCATGACCTAAATGTGAAGATGCCATTTTTAATATAAGTTGTCTACATATTCAATAACTAACATGTGAAATTTCATTCCTGTAGGCGATACACCCGAGGAAGGATGCTATGGTTGACAAAGCAGAATATCGAGCAGTAATCAAGTTCCTGCATTTGCAGGACAAGAAAAGCACAGGAAATTGATGAAGTAATGAAATCTGTGTATGGGCAGAATTGTCCATTCTATGACACTGTAAAAAAGTGGAAACGGGAGTTCCAGTGCAGTCATCCACAGACAGTGATACGGTTGCAAAAGTTGAGCAGATGGTGCTGAGTGACAGACGCATGACAATTCAATTCATTTCATTTCATTTCAAAAGCAGTGAGAATTAGTTATGGGTCTGCCCATAGCATTTTCATGACCATCTGCATATGCCTAAGGTCTCTGCATGATGGGTTCCAAGATTACTGATGCCTTTGCAGAAGCAATATTGAATGCAATGTTCTCGCCAACTGCTGGATTTGTGTAATGCTTCGAAATACTGCAGCACCTATCCCAGTCTCCTGAGATAGCACTGTCAGACTTGTTTCGAAAAATGAAGAAACCATTGCATGGACATCGATTTGATTCATCTCAGGAAGTCATCAATGAAGTGGAATTGTGGTTTCAGGCAAGAAGTGCAGACTTCTATGATCAAGGCATTATACAACAGTTCCAGAGATGGGACAAATGTGTTACTATACATGGAGAGTGCATAGAAAAGGATTAAAGTTCCTGTGAAGTTTCCCCTTTCTAGGGCTATTATCTCTAGGTAAGAGTACGAACTTTTTGATATCCCTCTTATGGGGGGGGTGCCATGCTGATGAAAGGAACAAAAAAGCTACACTCATTAAAAGAAATACTATACTTCATGTTGCTGTTATTTAGGGGTTTGATGGCACAAAAGCTGCTGAGCTATACTGTGCCCTTATATGTTTAAATATTGAAGCCTGTTATGGTTAATTATATTCCTGGCAGCATTCGCACAACAACTCATCAAGAAATCCTCTGTGCATTCCTTCTGGGTGTGCTCATCATTATAAAATAGAACTTCAAAAAAGATAGAATTCAAAAATCTAGTACTATATGAATATTTCTCTGAGTATAAATATAAATATTAGTATTAATAGTAGCAAATGATACAATAAAGCAAGCTTATACAGCACTGGTAAAAAAAATATTTCCACATCACCTATAAATCCCATCCGATTGTTTGTCTAGTTTGAATTTATTCAAACTACCTACTTTCATAAAAACAGATGGGAGTTTGTTCCAATAATCAACTACTCACTTTCTGAAGGCAAACTTTTGCAATCTTCACTGCAACCATCCTTCCTCAATTTGAATTTATGCTCCTTCAGGCGTGCAGTCTGAGCAATTTGCAGAACTGAAGCCTTTCTTGGTAAGAGCACCCTTTTGTTCCCCTCACCAATTTCATTGCATCATTCTTTGTACCTGTTCCAGCAGCTTCACATCGTTCCTAAAATAAAGTTTCCAGTTTGTTGTTCGGTTTTTAGGAGCATTAGCAACTAAGGCCATATTGCTCCGGGAATATGCGGTGGTCATTCCCTGACCTTTCCGCATCCTCCGTATTTGGTGGTGACGGGATCGAACCCCAGTCTAATCAAGAAGCGTGTGTTACGCACTGCTGCTCCTTCCCACCTGGCTACGGAGGCGCCAAAGTCTCCAGACCTTATTATTAAAGTCTTTGACTTACAACAATAGGATATCACTTCCTTAATCCTGCTAACAAAATTCCTGTATATCACTGACAAAACTTCATGAACTGTCCTGGCAGCCTGTCTGCACCAAGAACTTCATATCAGACTATAAAATTTGTTATGTGATAAAAGATATTTATCTTTTATGAATGTTTCTTTGACTGTACAATGACAGAGGGATAAACAGGTTAGCTGGATTTAGAAAAAAGCATTGCAAATTCTGGATTTATGCTTTATGTTCCATTTATAATTTCCAAACACCGATTTCTTTGTGTTTTACATATTTCCTAGACTGCATGCCATTGTTATTATGTATTTGCAATACATAATCATTCATTGTGTAAGACATTCAATACCAGTGTACATTAGTATGTATTTAGTTTTTTTGGTAATTCAATTGTTGAAATTTTATCCCACTAATTATACCTCACACTAAAAAAATATATACTTGACAAATGTAATGCCTATACCAGAGGGACATTCGAATTGTGACCTTTATTTCTTAGGCAAGTATGTTATTCACTGGATTAATCTGGCAGAATGGGTTAATTTTGGCTTAATCTGGCAAATATTCTGTGGTGATTATAGTGATTGGAACTATGTAATTATTTAATAAAAATAAAAAATAACCCCAAATACTAGGTTATACATAAACCTTCAAGAAACTTGAATTTTAAAACAAAATCCAGAATATGCTTGATCCCAAGGATACCAAGATTTAGGGGATTCTACTGTATTTAGTTGTACAGGTTATCAAATGTGAAAAGAGATAGATATTAGCTATATTTACTGATCACCTAAAATTAACTTAAGGTCCATGCAGCATGAGATCTTTATAAAAGGCACGGGCTCTCAACCTGTAGTATGTATACCACTCTGGTGGTACACCTGTGCCAGATGGCATGCAAACCCACAAAAAAAAAAAAAAAATGAAAACTAATTACAATTAAATAAAACATTGACATAAGTAGCCTCAATTTATTTTCTAAATTGCTAAACCTGATGTAAAAGTCAAATCAGCAGTATTCTTTCCATAAAAAAAAAAAAAAAAAAAAAAATTGTTCTTGTTCTCAAGAATGGATGGGTGTAGTATTGAGTGTGCCCTTGGTCAATGCTGAAAGAATTACTGAGGACAGCCTTCACCACATGAGAAAAAATACCAGGAAATCCAGGCTAAATCAAACCTTGAAATGTAAATAAAATTCTGTACCTCAGAGCCTTTCATAGAATTTTTGAATTGTAAACACTTCCTCATCTGCTGCTGTTTCAGTTATTTCAGCAGAGTGAGTATAAACAAATAGAGAGGGTATAATGTATGGTCACTTAATTTTTGGAAATTTGGCAACTGTTGACATTCTTGTCAATTGTTAATCTCATAAAGGTTCATAAAAGTTGATCTCATAAAGGTGCATGTGATACATTTCCAACTGAGTAGTCAATATGACTAATCAGCTTTTGGCTTCATTCAGTTGTCTGATGGCTTTGCATCTATATTTGTGGTTTATATTACAATTATGAATATATTTTTCATAGTGAAAAATGTACTGTTGGAGACAGTGCTATATGAAATATTTATTTTATAATAAATAATCCTTAAAATCCCTAAGAAAAGCTTCAAGAAAGTGATGCAAGTCAGTGACAGGATTATAGCTGTAAGATTAAAGGCAGAGCCAATAGACTTATTGATTATGCAAGTCTATCTACCAACAAGCAGCCATATTGAGGATGAAGTAGATGAGGTATATGAACAGATAGAGGAAATAATGGAAGAAGAACTGGGGAGTGACAGATGTATGATCACTGTGATGAGAGATTGGAATGCTGTCTTTGGTGAAGGAAGAGAAGAAGACAAGGTTGGGGACAATGGACTTGGGACAAGGAATGAGAAGGAGGAATGTTAGAATTTTGCAAATTCTAACATTCCTCCAGGTACCAAACTGACCATATTTTAGTCAACAAAAGGTATAGGAATGCTATGAAGAATTCACATAGCTATCTGGGTGGAGCTGCAGATTCTGACCACAATTTGGTAGCGATGGAAATGAAGATTACACTCAAGAGAATAAGGGGTTCAAGAAAAAGAAGGAAATGGAATTTAAATGTAGTGAAGACTGGAGATTTCAGAGAGGTAATTGACAGGGAGATAGTGGAGGGGGGGGGGGGAAATAGAAGTTGAGAAAAGATGGAAAAAGGTTTTAAAAAATTGTAGTAGGAGTAGGAGAAAGAAAATTAGGTACAGTGAATCAGATAAGGAAACCATGGATCACAGAAGAAATGATGGATAAAATGGAGAAAAGAAGAAAATGGAAGCACCAAAGTTCAGAAGAGGGAAGGATTAAATATAGGAGTTTAAATAATGAATGTAGAAGGGCAACAGATGAAACAAGAGAAAATGGTGTGAAGAACAGTGCAGAGAACTAAAGGAAATGGCAAGAAGAAGTGATCTAATGTATGAAAAAGTCAAGAGTTAACAAACAAGAAGAATAAGACTAGTGGAAAAATAAAAGACAAGAATGGAAAAATTCTTTATGACAAAGAACACATAAGGAGAAGATGGATTTTATTTGGTTTGGTTTTTTTTTAGGAGCATTAGCAATAAAGGCCATATTGCTCCGGGAATATGTGGGTGGTCATTCCCTGACCTTTCCGCACCCCCATATTTGGTGGTGACGGGCTCGAACACCGGTCTAATCAAGAAAGCATGTGCTACGCACTGCTGCTCCTTCCCACCTGGCTAAGGAGGGGCCCGGAGAAGATGGAAGGAATACATAGAAGAGCTATATGATAAAACAAATAAACAGAAAATAAACACAAAAGATTGGTTTGGTTTGGGTTTTATTGGCGCATCAGCAACTGAGGCTATAATGCGCCAAATACCAGTCATATGTAAAAAGTTAAAACATTCAGTGACCTAAGTAGTTAGGCCACCATGTCCAGATATATAATAACAGACATATAAAAAATAAACCAATAAAGAGATAACAATAACATAAATTTTAAATACAATTAAAAACTTTTATTGATTTAAAATAGTTAAAAACAGCAGACATGTTCTCATTGTCGGATAAAATCTGGCTGAGTGTATAAGGCTCAGTCAGATGATTAAAAGCGGTAAAATGGGTGCTGCTAAAATCTGGACAGTCAATTAAGAGGTGTCTGATCGTCAAAATTGTGCCACAGGACACAAAACAAAAGAAATAAACAGAAAGTGAGACAATGGACTGAAATTAATAAGAGAAGAATTTGAAAAGGAAGTGGCCTTGTAAAAAAGAGGGGAGGCGGCTAGACTGGATGAATTACCAGCAGAAATTATAAAAGGACTTGGAAAGGAGGCAAAGAAAGAATTGTTCAGGATTTGCAAGAAAATCTATGAATGTGTAAGTTAGCCCAAAGACTCCCTAAAATCCATAATTATTCCATTAAAAAAGAAGAAGAATGCAATAAATTGTACCAACTATAGGATAAATGAGTTTAATTTCCCATTCCTCAAAAAATTACTAAAAATTCTCTCAGGATTAAATACAGGAAGATCAGTTCGGATTCAGAGGATGCAGGACCAGAGATGCAATAGGAATATTAAGAACACTAGCAGAAAGAAGCATGGAAGTAGGAAAAGATCTAGCAATTGGTTTTGTTGATCATAAAAAGACTTATGACAAAATGAATTGAGTTAAGCTGATAGAAGTCCTAGGAAAGATTGGCCTAGATAAAAGAGATTTAAAACTAATTTGGGAACTTTACATGGGACAGACAGCTGTGGTTTGGATTAACGGAGAGGAATCAGAAGTAGCCATTGGTAGGGGTGTACGGCAAGAACGTTCCTTTACTTTTTAATATATATATATATAGAAGCACTGATGAAAGAGTACAAAGAAGAGAAGAAAGGAGGGGGAGAAGATAAAGACAAAGATTTGCAGATAACCAGGTATTGATTGTACAAGGTGGAATTATAGAGCTCCTTGGACATCTTGAACAACAAAGTAAAGGAGTACAATATGAAGATTAACAGCCAAAGAAAACCAAGGTAATGTTAATTTCAAAGTGGCCAGGAAAAAGAATCAATGTAACATTAGATACTTGGGAAGCAGAAAGAGAGAAAATGGGAAAGCCTAGAAGAAATAAAAACAAGAATTGCAATGGGCAAAGAGGCATTTAGTAATAGAAAAGAACTATTGAGAAGAAATGTCAGGAAGCAATTAAGAAAGAAAATGGTGAAAACATTAATATAAACACTGTTGTACTACACCAATGAGCCAAAACATTATGACCACCAACCTAATATGATGCTGGCCTTCCACGTGCAGCCAAAATAGCTCATACCCAACAAGGCATGGGCACTACAAGATTTCTAAATGTGTCTTGTGGTATCTGGGTACCAATACATAACCAGCAGATCCTTTAACTCCTGTAAGCTCCGTAGTTGAGATGCCACAGATCGGAGTTGCTGTTCCAACACAAACCACAGATGCTCGATGGGATTGATGTCTGGGAAATTTGGAGGCCAAGGCAATAACTGGAAGTCTTCCTCATGTTCTGCAAACTAGTCTCGAACAATCTGGGCGGTGTGGCATGCCGCATTATCCTACTGACAGACGGCACTGCCAGATAGGAAGACCATTGCCATGAAAGGGTATACCTGGTCAGCAATGATGTTTAGGTAGGTGGCAGACGTAAAGATGTCAGAGTGCCCGGCACACAGATAACTGGACCCAGGATATCCCAGAAGAACACTGCCCAAAGCATGACACCGCCACCACCGGCTTGTTTTTGTCATGGTGCATCCAGGTGCCATGATTCATCGGACCAGGCGACATTCTTCCAGTCACTCAAGGTCCAGTTTCGATGCTCGTGTACCCACTGTAGGCACTGTCACCGGTGAACTGTGGTTAGCATGGGCACTCGGAGCGGCCTGCAGCTACTCAGTCCCATTTTCAGCAGGGTTCGATGTAATGTACTGTGTGTTGTGACACATTACTCCCATCACCAGCATTCCAATTACTGGCTAGTTGTGCCACAGTCACCCTTCTGTTGCCCGTAGCATCCAGGAAAGCCTTCGCTCACCTCAAGCATCAATGAGCCGTGGTCGTCCAACACCTCGCCAGCAGTTCATGGGTTTTCCTCTCCTCGGACCACTTTTGGTAGGAACTAACCACGGCTGACCATGAGCACCCCACCAGCCATGCCATTTCGGATATGCTCTGACCCAGTTGTCTGGCCATTACAATTTGGCCTTTGTCAAACTCGCTTAAGTTCGCTGCGTTTCCTATTTGAAGAAAAAGAGTAACACTTATTAACGGGCACTTCCATAGCCAGGTGGGCAGGAGCAGCAGTGCATAGCACATGCTTCTTGATTAGACTGGGGTTCGAGCCAGTGACCACCAAATACGGAGGATGTGGAAAGGTCAGGAAATGACCACCGTATATCCCCGGAGCAATATGGCCTTAGTTGCTAATGCTCCTAAAAACCAAATAACAACAACTTATTAACGGAGCTCAGTATCAGGTGTTTTTTATACCATGTCCTGACCCGCACGCGTGCCATAGTTCACCTGCAGTTGCTTCAATTTCCATAACAACTCGCTGGTCATAATGTTTTGGCTCATCGGTGTATATGGCTCAAAGATATAGATACTGGAAAGAGAGGAGATCAGATGGCTAGAAGCTTTCGAGATGTGGGTGTGGAAGAGAATGAAATGAGTGAAATGGGTGGACAGGAGGTATTGAGGAAAGAGAATGTTAGTAAAAGAACCAAGAAGACAAGAAATTTATAGGACATGTTTTGTGAAAAGAAAGCATATTTATTAAGGAAAGTGATTGAGGGGAATATGTGTGGGAAGAGAAAATTATGTAGGAATTAAAAGGAAAGCACAAGACAGAGAGGCATGCTGTCAATGGAGCCCTAAACCTGGCTGAGGGAAGAGAATGTGAAGAAGAAAAAGAATCCTTCAAATGGATAAGTGACTAAAATCACAATTGCAAGCTCATTAAGAGAGTAAAATGTCACTTACAACAAATGAAGATATATCAGAAGCAACCCATATTGGAAATTCTTATGAGATGGGTGCTTTTTTGGCTGATGAATACCAAAAATGGTGAAACATTACAGCAACAAGGTTTGATAAAAAATTATTTTTCATTTGGATATACATGGAATGGCAAAGAAAGTAAGCCTAAACATGGTATTATTATGGAAGAGTATGGTATCAAGGGGAAGTTGCTACAATGGATAAAAAGGTGGTTGAGTGGGAGATGATAGAGAGTGATAATCAATGGATGTTGCTCTTCGTGGACTAATGTTATTAGTGGAGTTCCCCTAGGGTTCAGTGTCCGGCCCGCTATCAATTATATTGATGAAGTACATCAGACTAAATGTTAATGACAGTAATGGCAAGGTGCTACTGCAACAGGATCTAGAAAAGCTGGGCAGATGGGCTGAGAAGTGGCAAATGAAGTTTAACAATGACAAATGCAAAGTACTGCATATGGGTAGAAGTAATTGTGACCTGGGAGTAATTGTGCAGTCAGGTATGAAGTTTTCTGAGCAATGCAGACAGGCTGCCAGAGCAGGTCATGGGGTATTGTCAATGATATACAGGAATTTTGCTAGTAGGGAAAAAGAAGTGATTATCCCTTTGTATAAGGCAATGGTAAGGCCACCCTTGAGTACTGCATACAGGTCTGGAGGCCTCATTTTAGGAAGGATATAGAGTTGCTTGAGCAAGTAAAGAGAAGGGCAACAAGATTGGTGAGGGGAATGAAGGGTCCTCCCACCAAGAAAGGCTTAAGTTTTTCAAATTGCAGCATCTGGAGACTAAGCACCTGCAAGGTGATTTGACTGAGGTGTACAAAGCCTTGAATGGTTTGAGCAAGCTCAGTGCTGATGGGATTCTTCCTCTTGCCCAGATTAATCGCCTGAGGGGTCATAAATTCAAACTGAGGAAGGATGGTTGCAGAATAGATATGCAGAAATTTGCCTTTAGCCAGCAAGTAGTTGATTGCTAGAACAAACTTCCATCTGTCATTGTGAGAGTTGATAGCTTAAATAAATTCAAGGAGGAACTGGACAAACTTTTAGAGGGAATGGATGTGTGAAATTGTTTTTTTTTTTTCCCCACTGATGCTACATAAGCTCATACGCTTGCTTTCTTGCAATCACATGCCTCAACTACTACTACCACCAAACTAAATGAAAACTTCTATTCTTAATCATTATTTTTTTTTCCAAACACAAACCTTTCAAAAATCAGCATCTTTAGTTTAAGCAAAAGCTGTTTGCTTCTTACTTTCTTTGGCACTTCTGCATATGGTAAGTGGTAGGTAATTTGTTTATAGAGATAGATAAATTTACAAAACTGTTATCAGAAACACAATTCCCCCACTAACTAAAGGATGTGGTATTACATAAATGATTTTTAGAAAAGTGAAAACATGAAACATTTATCTCATTATTCAAAAGTGATGTAAGTGAGACTTCTCTGGAGCTCGAATGGAGAGATTCTGGCATTGCCTTGCATATTTTGTGCATTTGATAAAGATACATCTGATAGTAAGAAAAGGGTTCCGGTGATGATATAAAGGAGGATTCTCTGCTCCTAAAAGATAAGCATGAGGAATATTTGTGTTGCCTATTTACAGATGATCTACTATTATCTCCTTTTGTTAATTTAGTCTGAAGCTTGAAGGTTAGTTTCCTACTTCAAGGTTTGTTGTTTTGCCCTACTCTGCCAGATTAATTGCCACCAAGACATGCAATCCCAGATTATTGGTGTACAGTCTTGTTGTTTAACTTTCAATTTATGATCTGGTGGTAAGATAGCTGATTTTGCAGCATTGTCAGCTAATTCATTTCCTGGGATATATGGCTAAACAAAGAAAGGAAAAAGTGGGTTGGACACACTTTTTGGTTGGTTGCAGGATAGATGTGCAGACAGTCTTCAGCCAGTGGTTGGTTGATTGTTGGAACAGGCTTCCATCTGTTGTTGTGGAAATGGCTGGTTTGAATAAATTCAAGGTCAACCGATATCATAACTGAACTCGCTTCCTTGAATAAATTTTTTTTTTTGATAATTATCAGTATTTCGAAATATTATTATTACAATAAATGACCGTGGATTTGTGGTTGAAAAAAGAAACTTTAAAACTAGAAGCAAGTAATTCTAGCATTGCAACTGTGCTCAATGAAAACGAACACAATATTGTCACATTTCAAAGTGAGGATGAACAGTTGCAGCTTTTTGTTCCCCAAAAACCTGAAGTGAAAAAACAGGAACCAACTTATAAAAGACCAAAATGAAAGTATGATGACAGTTATTTGAATTTCGACTTTACATGTGTTGGAAATAAATATGCTCATGATGCACAGTGTGTCATATGTAATAAAATATTAGCAAATAGTTCTTTGGCTTCCACTAAACTTGTTTCATAAGTGTTCTGTGACTAAAAAAAAGTTAGGGAAATGCTGATTTAGAGAATGTGTCTTTTAAGTAAAATCTATTGTATAGACTAAGAAGTGCCTATAATGCTTCAGTACTGTGTCTATATCATTGAATAATGAATGTTATTCTTTAATTAATGTGATATATATTTCATATTAATCCATTTGGGGATTTCATTTAAAAGTTTTTTTAAATCTCATACTTTAAAATGCACATTTTAACTGAGGAAATAACAGTTCAGCTAAACTGAAATACTCAGCCTTTTAACTGAAAAACTGAGACTAAAAGACATTCAACACTTTCTTAATTTCAGTTGAAGTTATTGCAGTTAATTTGCAGTTTACTGGCATATGGACCACCAGCATTTTGTCAAAAAAGTGAACTATGAAGCCAAAAATACTGGAAATCACTCAATTAATATATAGTGTTTTATTCATTTTTTCCAAGTCTAACAACAGATATGAATACTAATACTGTTTTTATATGGTGATCAATATATACATAGAGCAGCATATAAAAATAAGTTTGTCCAAAACAAAAACTTTACTTACTTTATCACTACAGCATTTACTGCAAAATATATTTCCACAATGCCGGCAGTGATGCTTCCTTCTGATGTGGTTAAATCTTGACCTGCATATCATACAAGTTGTTGCTTCTTCATCTGGCACCCAGCTAAAATTAAAATTATTCAATTAATACAGTTCTAACATTAATTAATGTGCTGGTATGAACACAGTAGAAATATTGCATCACTTGACAGGTCCTATGAGAAAATATTTAATGCTGGGTTTGGGATTAGTAATTACTTTTTGTATCTTCTTAATAATCTCTTTAGTCTTGTATGTGCTGCTTTTTTTTTTTTTTTTTTTTATCCATTTATATTGTTCACTTTGTGTAAGCTGAGGGAGTCTGTGAGGCTGCAATATTCCTTAATATTACTCCATACAACCCCAGGGGCTCACATCTGGTGAGTATGGGCTTGGTAAACCCAGGGTCCCGAGCTGGATATCATCATTCTTCTCTTTCTTGGTGATTCCTTTCTACTTCTCTCTCTCTCTCAGGGTAACTCGGGAATTTTTTTTTTTTTTTGGCTGGTGCAGCATAAGCCTCAGGCTTCCTTGTACCATATGGCTGATAATAATAATAATTATATTCAACTGAGAAGAGTTCATCATGTAGTGAACACTACTACTTTTCATCACAATGGCATGTTTTCTGCCATCCAAAAGCTTCTGAAAGTTCAGCATTTGCCTGTGTGAATATTCCCATGCATTCCAACAAAAGTGTGAGAGTACTACCCCATGTTGACATTATTCTGACAGGTAGCATGCATCATGGTGGTAAAACTGATGCTTTGACAGGAGAGGAAAAAAAGTCATAGATTGTCACATTTTACAATTACACGAGAAAGGTGTAGAGAGGGTTAACAAAGTTGGATAAATTGTGTGTTATATCAGCTGGAATACTACACACTGGTTCGTGGTGATTTTTCCTTCCCTAATAATTCAGCAGGCATCAGTTTACAAGTGACATTTCTTCATAACAACACATGCGGCAAGTGGTAAAATGCAAAGAAGACTATTCATAAGAAAAATAAAAATGATTGTGATAAGAGATGGACATGTGCCAGTATTTTTATATTTCAGTTAGGCAGAATTTATATAGTGAATGCAACAAAGAACTTTGGATACAAAGGATATGAATGATTTCACGTTTTAATATTCATTACATACAGAGGCAGAATTAATAAAAATTTATTACTATTTTTTTTTCGTTCATATATGTTAATTTTAGCATTAGAAGAGGCATACGATGCAAGAAAGCAAGCTTATGCAAGCATCAGCCAAAAAAAAAAACTTGCCCATTTCACCCATCCAGTCACCCCAAATGTTTATCTAGTTCACCCTTAAATTTATTCAAACTGTCAACTTCCACAACAGATAGAAGTCAGTTCCGGCAATCAACTACCCACTAGCTAAAGGCAAATTTCCGTGCATCTTTCTACAACTGTCTTTCCTCAATTTGAAACTGCGCTCCCCCCCCTTCAGGTTTTTAATCTGAGCAAGAGGAAGAATCCCATCAGCATTCAGCTTGCTCAACCCATTCAAGGCCTTATACACCTCAATCAGATCACCTCACAGATGCCTACTCTCTCCAGGCACTGCAATTTGCAGAACTTAAGCCTTTCTAGGTAAGAGCACCCCTTTGTTCCCCTCACCAATCTTGTTGCCCTTCTTTGTACTCATTCTACATCCTTCCTAAAATGAGGCCTCCAGACCTGTACACAGTACTCTTGGTGTGGCATGACCACTGCGTTGTATAACGGGATAATCACCTCCCTGTCCCTGATAGCAAAATTCCTATATATCACTGACAAGACTCCATGACCTGCTATGGCAGCCCGTCTGCAATGCTCAGCAAACTTCATATTTGACTGCCCAATTACCAGGTCTTTTTCACTTTCCACTTCCCTAAGCGTAATACCACACAGTTGGTACGTTCTCTTCGATTATTGCTACCCATATGTAGTACTTTACATTTGTCAATGTTCAACTTCAGTTGCCACTTCTCAGCCCATTTATTTAAAATTATTTCAAAGTGTTAATATAAATTTTTGCTTAATGTGTTTTATTGATGCAATGCCGAAGTTTTGGACAATTAATGCCTCCTTAAACTAAAATTTGGCATAGATTAATTGTTTATATTTTATGTTACCAATATTTTTCTGAAAATCTAAGTATAATTAATAAACCTTTTTTAATTAAAACTAGAGTATTTCTAGTGGCCATAGACAACATTTACAAAATTTTCAATTATTATTTAAAAAAATTAAAAAATTAAATTAATATGTATTACAATCACCTGGTAAAAGGCCAAGATATTTTAAAACCCAAATACTTTTAATAAATGTTAAAATCTGGGTCCTTTCAGGCTACACTATCCTATTACTAGTGTTACAAAACAGGGCAATACTACTGCAGGTTAACAGATAAAATTTTTTCGTTTCAATGAGACATAACTATAGCTTCACCACTTTGAAAAGAATTTATGCAGTACAACAGTTGAGCATGAGATATCATGTTGAAATTTTAGGAGTGTTCTGAAGCAGTGGCAGGCGCTGCTTTTACTGCAGAGTTCTCTTCTAAGCAGTCAAATTATAACAACGTTTGGGAATAGTAGCAGATAACATTAACTATGTTATCTAAAGTTTGCTAGAGACCTAAAAAATAAAATTAACAATGTACAGTTCCCATCACCTGAATAAAAAAAAAATTCATTTGTTTTTATTCAGGTGAAAATTCACAAGAAATAAGCAGTGCAGAATTCGAATTTGGGGAGGACAATGTGTACAGAAAGGATAGACAGGGTACGAAGGGAAGAGGGGTTATGCTGTTAGTTAAAAAACACAAACTCTAAGGAAGTGCGTCCACAGTTGACATGGTGGACAGTGCAATGTTGAATCTATTTGGTGTATTATAAATATTGAGAAAGGGAAAATGAGAATAGGAGTGTGTTATAGGCCTAATGACTCTGATGAGTACAAGGAACAGTTGTGCAGAGAAATAGAGCCAGTAAATCAGAATATCTTGTAATGGGGGATTTTAACTTTCCAGATATTGACTGGAACTTATGGGTTGGTCACTCGCATGACAGCAATGCTTTTGTGGATTTATTGGAGAACTGTTTTCTACAGAAACATGTTTGAGGAGTAAACAGAGGGAATAATACTCTTGATCTGATTATCAACAGTGATTATTCATGCATTAAGAATTTGCAGATAAAGGAATAGGAGACAGTGATCACAGTGTACTGATGTGGGATTTACTTAAAGGTGTAACTACCATCAAGGGTAAAGGGAAAAGGTAAAGGTAACTACCATCAAGGGTAAAGGGAAAAGGTAAAGGTAACTACCATCAAGGGTAAAGGTGTAACTACCATCAAGGTTTTTGCTTTCGTAAAGGCGTCTACAGTGGTCTCAGACAGTTTTTAAATTCTATACAGTGGAATCAACTGATGATGTTACCAACGGTGAATTCTAAATGGAAAGCCTTCAGGGACTTAATCTTGGAGGCTACTAGGCTTTTTATACCAAGTAAGAAATACTGTTCAAGGTTCAGGTCTAAATGGATGTCAGATGAATTAATAAATAAGGCTGGTGGCAGAGAATAAAAATGCATGGGATGCACATAAATTAGCAGGCGATACAGAAGCCTACGGCAGATGAAGTTTATCAAACTCTAACAGGGAGCTAAGTGATTTTTTAATAACTGAGAGCAAAGTAGAGGAGAAACTGCTGAAGTTAAACATAAAAAAAGGCACCTGGGGTGGATGGAATCTATCCAGTTATATTGAAGGAGGTGGCAAAGGAAGCAAGCAAACTTTATGGCCCCCTCAGGTTTGTAATCTGAGCAAGAGGAAGTATCCCATCAGCATTGAGGCTGCTCAAACCATTCAAGGCCTTATACACCTCAATCAGATCACCTCACAGGCATCTAAGTCTGCAGATTCTACAATTTGCACAACAAAAGCATTTCTTGGTAAGAGCTCCCCCTTTGTTCCCCTTCTCTGTACTCATTCTAGCAACTCTACAACCTTCCTAAAATGAGGCCTCCTGAACTGTACACACTGCTGAAGGTGTGACCTGACCACTGTCTTATATAAAGGGATAATTACCTCCTTAATACTGTTAGAAAAATTCCTGTAAATCATTGACAAGATCCCCCATGACTTGCTTGGGCAACCAGTCTGCACTGCTCAGAAACCTTCATACCTGACTGTTGTTGTTATTTGGTTTTTAGGAGCATTAGCAACTAAGGCCATATTGCTCCGGGGATATGCGGTGGTCGTTCCCTGACCTTTCCGCATCCCCCGTATTTGGTGGTCATGGGCTCGAACCCTGGTCTAATCAAGAAGCGTGTGCTATGCACTGCTGCTCCTGCCCACCCGGTTACAGAGGCACCCATATCTGACTGCACAATTAACTCCAGGTCTTTTTCATTTTCCATTACCCTGAGTGCAGTCCTATAGTCGTAAAATTAGCAGAAGGTATACTCTGTGAATGTTACATGTGCAGAGAGTATACTGTGCTTATTAATAAAATTCAAGAAGGTATACTGTGTATACCTGTATATATATGTATACCTGTATTAATAAAATTCAAGAAGGTATACTGTGTATACCTGTATATACACACATGGCATATTTACTTATATTTACTTTTATATATATGCATATATATTAAAAATAATAACTATAAAGAATCAAATTATAATAAATGTATTTTTTAATTTTCTGAAAATATTTTAATAATACTTGTTTTTTCAAATTTTTCAAAAACCAGAAGGTATATGCTATTCACCTAAAAACTTCCAGAGGGTATACGGCATATACTCCCCCACTACAGCCCTGTGTGGTGCTGCACTACAGTGTAGCACCACACAGTCGGTACATTTCTCTGGGGTTGCTGCTACCCATATGCAGTACTTTGCATTTGTCATTGTTAAACTTCTGTTGCTACTTCTCAGCCCATCTGCCCAAATTTTCTATATCCTGTTACAGTAGCATACTGTCATTACTAAGGCCTCCGTAGCCGAGTGGGCAGGAGCGGGAGTGCAGTAGCACACGCTCCTTGAGTAGACCGGGGTTCAAGCCCCTGACTGCTGAATACGGTAGATCTGCCAACCCGCACTGGACCAGCGTGGCAGATTATGGTCCATTTCCCTCAGCATGAATTGTTGAGGAGGCTTCCATGCTGCAGTGGGTTGATAATGGCTGCACTTGACTTGACTGTCATTAACAATTCTGCCAACCTTTGCATCATCTGAAAACATGGACATCAAGCCTGATATGCCTTTATCAATATCATTGATAAATATACAAAACAACAATGGGCCCAGCACCGATCCCTGGGGGTCTCCACTGATAACATTAGTCCGCAAAGAGCAGAGTCCATTGATTATCACTGTCTTCTCCCATCCAACTATCCTTTTATCCATTGTAGCAACTTGCCTTTAATGGCATACTACTTCAATTTGTACAGTAGCCTTCCACGTGCAACAGTATCAAAGGCTCTCCTGAAATCCAAGTATATGATATCAAAATTATTTTTTGTATCCAGTTCCTTTGTGACTACATCATAGTATCCATTCAAATTGGTTAGACAAGTCTCCCTCTTAACAAACCCATGCTGTGTCTAAATTATTACTGCAGTCTTGCCTAGTTGATTCTGCAATGCTGCTTTAACCAGTGACTCCATTATTTTCCCTGGAACAGAAGTTAAACTAACAGGTCTTAATTAATGCAATTATAATAAACATAATCAAGCAATTTAAAAACAAGACTTTGAAGAATATTTATTTATTTATTATTATTATTTTATTTATTTTATTTTTTTGCAGTTATACAAGCAATAGAAAAAAAGTGTAAATAACCAAGATTATTACTTTGAAAAGCTATAAATTAATGTAATTGTAAATATTAAGTGTATATTGTGTAAATTATTTGTAAATATTATATTTGGAAACTGACAATTCAGTAATACAACTTTGTGATTCTGCCTTGCCTTGTTATTATTCCAAATCGCACCTGACAGATGTTAACATTGAAACTATATGCCATATAAATTTTAAGGTGAGGAAGATGAGGCTTAGAATGTGTCATTCAGGAAACTTCCTGAGTGACACATTCTAAGCCTTATCTTGGTCACTGATCTGATAGGCATAGGATCATTTTTTGAGGTAAGAGATAAGTTCTGATATATGCAAAGCTTGCAACTGAGAAACGTAATGGAAACAGAGTTACTGAAACAATTATCAGCATTACATCCTAGGTGAATGTTTAACAGCAAACAGCTCAATCACATCACAGTATGAGTTTGATTGACAACAGCAAACAAAAAGTCTGGCTGGCATACAATTGTTGTAGTATACAGGTTTATCAATTAACATGCTGCTCACAGTCAAATAAATTTGCTAAATGTGTCTAAAATTTCAGATGATTTAAAGATTGGTAGAGTAGTTAAGGAAGTGAAAGGAAGTTACTTATGGAAGTGAAACTTGGGCACTCATCAAAAGAATGGAAGAGAAGCTGAGAACTATGCAGTGAAGAATGGAACAAATCATATTGGGAATCAAACTGTTAGATAAGAAGAGAAACACATGGATTAGACAGCAAACTCAAGTAAAGTACATTCTTATCAAAACTAAAGAACTAAAATGGTCTTTGGCAGGACACATAGCTCGAAGACACAATGACAGATGGACTAAGAAAATAACAGAATGGTACCCAAGAGGAGCTAGAAGAAAAACTGGAAGACAACAACGGAAATGGGCAGATGGAATTTATGAGTTTGTGAGTAGTAATTGGATGGCCATTGCACAAAACAGAAGGAGCTGGAAAGTTGCTGGAGAGGCCTTCATCCTGCAGTGGATTGAAAATGGATGATGATGAGAGTAGTTAATGATTGCCTCCGAGTTTCTTCAGAGTGTCCTAGACAGATTTCAGAGGTCGTCAGAAAAGTGGCAGCTTTGCTTTAATCCAACAAAGTGCAACACCTTACTAAGGCTTACGCTGCAATAGCAAAAAAAAAAAGAAAAAAAAAAAAGAAAAAAAAAAAGAAAAAAAAAAAGAAAAAAAAAAAAGAGTAAAATAATAAAATAAATTATTTATATATAACACCTCCTCACATAGGTAGCTATCCAGCTGACCTTTGAATTTTCCCAAACTGTGAGCCTCTACCACCCATGTAGGTAACTTATTCCAGTAATTTATAACTGGCTGACTAAAATAAAACTTCTTGCAATCCATTCTAACCACCCCAATTTGAATTTATGGCCCCTAGTTCTAGAATCATTTATAACTGTAAAAATTTCCTCCTCGTTTGCTTTATTTTAGTGGAAGAAAGGGACTTGAGAGTTATGATACGATCAGATGAAATTCTCAAAGCATTGTAGATGAAAGGTTGCAAGGAAGGCTCATGGTGTCCTATCAATGATTTATCGAATATTTGTAAGGAGATATAAGGCTATTGTTAAACTACACTTGGAATACATTGTTCAAGTATGGAATCCGCACCTAACAAAAGAAATCGAGCTTCTTGAAAGAGTTCAAAGATGGTAATTCATCTGGCGAGATCAGCAAAAGGCTATCTATATGAGGAAAGACTTTGAATATGTGGTAGGTTGCACAGCTTGGAAACTAGGCCCCTTAGAGGAGACCTTATTGAGGTGTTTAAGTCTCTGAGAGGCAAAAGTAAAACGAATGAGGGTGAAATTTTTACGGTTATAAAAGATTCTAGAACTAGGGACCATAAATTTAAGTTATGACAAGTAGATGTTTAAGACTGAATTGCAGAAAGTTTTATTTTAGTCAGCAAGTTATAAATTATTGGAATAAGTTACCTACATGTGTGGTAGAGGCTGACAGGTTGGGGAAATTCAAAGGTCAGCTGGATAGTTACCTATGGGAGGTCGGAAACGCACAGGTTGTCTATTTCCTTTTCTCTTATTTATTTATTATTATTATTTTACTCTTAATTTTTTTTTTTTTTTTTCGGCTGGTGCAGCAGAAGCCTTAGGCTTCCATGCATCATATGGCCATTAATAATACTAATAATGGAGAAGAATAAAAAAACATCAAAGCACTCATGTCCGAAGCACTACAAAGCAGGTTTTATTTTTAAATAAAATTATCTTCTGATATGAAAAAAATTGATTTTTCCCCAGTTGTATTCAAAATGGATTGAAAATAAAAATAGCATCAAAAAAGTGAACCATCCTGAACTATTTCTTGACAATTTTTAAAGTTATAAATGTGGAACTTTTCCAAGTGCATGTATCATCTTCAAAAAACACTGGCACAACCAATTATGGGTTAATAGAAGGTGCACGCAAAATTTTGTTAACTCTAATATTTTCTTACATTAAAAGCAAACAGGTCTCAGCAAAATAAAATAACTCTTAATATCATAATTTTCTTTTTTTTTATTTGGCTAACATTTTTTTCTTATCATTTAACAATTATTTTTCAAAATTTCAAGAGCAGTAAATTCTTTTAATTTTTTCATATATTGTAAAGCCACTTTTTACTACACTGAATTTTATTTTCCGGAAAATCTGGATTTCTTCTAAATTATAAATATCTTCAGACTGATACCACATGATCAAGATCAGATGCCCTCCAATTCTGTTTTCCATTTATGAAAAGTTGCCAAACTTACTTGGTCACTTTCACTGTCACAACCAAAAACAATATTATGCCATTTTAAAAATGATCAGAAGCCTTAATTTATTTTAAAGTCCTTAGTGAAATTTAAAGCATTTTCTTGGATTAGTGGGCCAATTATAGGTGTTTCTTGCACGATGATCACAAAAAAATTTGTAACGTAATTCATCAGTTTCTTCAATACCTGTTGATTTGTATTTGCCTTTTCTATTCCAGGTAAAATTTTTCTTATAATCTTTGAGCATGGCATTCTTTGAAGACTATTTTTTGTATTTGAGTTCTGCCAGCTTCAGATTTTAGCTCAATATTTTTAGTAGTTGCATCTTTACTTAATAATTAAACTACTGGAATTGTTTAAATTAAACTGCATTTATTCTTTCCTATCAAGTTAATCATGATGATGATAAAGTTAAAACTTTATGCTGTTACATTTTTTTATTTTTTATTTTAGTTATTTTATTACAGTACTAAACTGCAAAGCATTAAGCATGTTATAGTAACTTCTTGCTGTCCTTTTCTCTAATGTTAATTTTCACATCCATGCCCAGTGTAGGACTGAATTTGGGACTAACTGATGTTACACATAGTGCTGCCAGTTACTATAACAGGAACTGTACTCAAAATTGGCAAACAATAAAGAAAAGCATACTTCAACTGGAAACATGCATGTTTGCTCTTTTCAAAACTCAGAAATTTACAGTCCCAAAAGTTTATTTTAGTGCAAAAATTGTATAATTTTTGGACTAAAATTATACATAAGAGGGAGATCTAGCAAGGGATTGATAAAATTCTGCTATTTAACAAACGGTGGTGCCTGACAAAAGGCTTTTTAAATTTAAATAGGATTTCACTATATATAATTTTGAATGACACCCAAAGGTCCACCCCATTTGACATAACCTTAATAAAACTCACACACACCACAACACTTAGAGTATTATTATTATTAGCCATATGGTGCAAGGAAGCCTGATGCTTATGCTGCACCAGCCAAAAAAAAAAAAAAAAAAATCTTGCATTACCCTGAGAGAGAGGGAGAAGCAGGAGTGAATCACCAAGAAAGCAAGAAGGAGAAGAATGATGATATCCAGCTCAGGACCCTGGGTTTGCCAAACCCATACTCATCAGATGTGGGCCCCTGGGGTAAATATGCCCAATATTCACAAAGTAAAAGTTTCACCCTTTCAGAGAAATCTAAATTACAATTTCCGGTTTTTTTTGTTTCTTTTGAGAATCTGTACATTCTTTCTGAATACTACGAATAGAAACAATATCATTTTCAGAAAGTATTCAATTTTTCATGAAAAATTAAATAATTCCTGAATACACAATCACCTTTAATTATAAGTTAACTGAACAGGAAATCAATATTTTCTTTTTTGTAAATCGAAACCATATTTAGTTCCGGCGCAGCATCGAAATACCCTGATGCATTATGGCCTTTAGTTGCTCTTGCGCCGTACAGCCTATAAGAACAACAATCATCGAAATACAAACTAAAAGCAGGCTGAGAATTAAAGTTAAAAGGCTAAAAACTGATCGTACGAACTCACATTTTTCATATAAAGTTCTATTTGGCTGGCAAACATTAAATTCATGGTGTAAAATAATCTTATATAAATACGAAGACTTGAACAAACATCTTGACTACGCTTAAAATTACAACATATTGACTTCTTTTTCTTTACCTTGGTTTTGCTATATAAAACGAAAAACACGAAAACACTTCAGGCGAACCTCGTATCACAGGGAGTTTCAATGTATAACCTTCCAAATTCACTGTCCGGACAGATACATCCATTTTCAGATCAGAAGAGAAAATATGCCTTTAACTGCCGAGATTATCTTGAACTCATTCTAGCCTGTTGCAAAATATCAACAAAGTGGGCAGCGCAGCCATGTACATGTAGTGAATAAATCTTCGATGGTGATAAGTCACATGAACAGCAAAAGTGACAAAACTCCATATTAATGAACACAAAGCAAGCACACCCCGTTTACTTAAATCGTTCATTTTGAAAGACTGTAATGGAATAATTCATATTAATGAGAAGTGACAAAAGTAAATAACTAAAAACACCATTACACAACTTATTATATCGCTGATGCTATCTCCGCTACCGAAAGTATTTTAGGACACCCGAATAAAATAAATATTTGAAAAACCCTTAAGGATATTTGAAGCGAGAGAAAAACAAAAGAAAATTTAAAGAATCAAATTATAGCTTCATGCATATATTTCAGAATGGCAGGGAACAGTTCATTTTACAAATGAATAACTTTCACAAATCCAGCCTCCTATTGTATTCGTGTTGTATTTCATAACGTTCAAAACTGATGTCATGAATTTCATCAAAAATTAATATATTCTTTTCGCAATAATTTGCCATTCAACTACCTTACTTAACCTAACCGCAATTAATTCGTAAAACTGAACTCGTCTTTTTAATGCTCGTCACTCCAAGAAATTCAAGCGCCCTCTATTCTCAACATCGCAATTTTAAATTTTTTAAAATTAATTAGTAAAAATAAGAGTAATTATAACACTTACTACTCTGAGAATCAAAAAAATCAGGAGGAATGGTGTGGCATTTATAGTAAACAAGAGAATTGCCAAATCAGTTGAAAGTATAGAACAGTAAGTGATAGAGTGATGGACATCCGCATTAATGGAAAACCGCTAAAAGTCACATTTATTCAAGTCTATGCACCTACAAAAGATGCAACTGAAAACGAAATTGAACAGTTTTACGCCAAAGCTCAAAATTCTCTGAGTCAAACACTAAAAAAAAGAAAAAGAAAAAAGGGAATTTTGTATGTTTTTGGAGATTTCAATGCAAAAATAGGACACAGAGAAGAAGATGGGGTTTGGCCGATTTGGTCTGGTGGATAGGAGCAAGGCAGGAAACTGCCTGGTGCAGTTCTATCAAGAAAATCGGTTAAGAAATTACAAACACATGGGTTATCCATCCTAAGCGACGTTTGTATACATGGACATCCTCAAATGGACTGCATCGCAATCAAATTGATTACATCATGTGCAGTCAAAGATGGAAAAGCTCTGTTTTTTCAGTGAAAACATTACCTGGTGCAGACTGCAGCTCGGACCACCAATCGTTAGTAGCTAAAGTCAGACTCAAATTCTATAACATCAAAACGAATGCTGTACCACGGAAATATGACATACATAAAATTTGGCCATTGTGTGCAGTCGAGATAATGAAAAAAAAAAAAAAAAAACAGATTCGACTTGTTTAACTACATGGAAAGGCAACCAGACGCACTTTAGGAGGAAATAAGAAACATCATCACTGAAACAGAATAGCAAAACATCCCATACAAAAACGTGCAAAATGGAGTAAGTGGTTGTCAAACGCAGCCATCAAAATTGCTGAAAGAAGAAAAGCTAAAGCTGCTGGAGATAGAGACGAGACAAGAAGGCTTAATGCACAGTTCCAAAGGGCAGCCAGAAAAGAAAAGGAAAAATACTGGAACGAACGTTGAAAAAAAACGGAATATAATTACAAAAAAGGGCGCATCAGAGATCTCTTCGAACAAATAAAGAAGATCCGGACACCCTTCACTGCTTGTAAGGGTTAAAAAAAAGACAAAGAAGGAAATGAACAGAATGATCAACAAGGAATTAGGAAAAGATGGCAGAAATACGTGGAAGAACTGTATGCAAATAAAAGCAAACATCAACAGATTGAAGCTAAAGGGCAGGGTGAACTAGAACCGTTCAGCATTAGTAAAGGCATATGATGCAAGAAAGCAAGCTTATGCAGCATCAGCCAGGAAAAAAAAATAATAAAACTTCCGCTTCACCCCGTTCGTTCGAAATACCTGTCCAGTTGAGCCTTAAATTTATTTAGGCTGTCAACTTCCACAACAAGGGATGGAAGTCTGTTCCACCAACAAACTACCCACTGGCTAAAGGCAAATTTCCACACATCTATCCTACATCCGTCTCTGCTCAATTTGAATTTATGCCCTCTCAGGTGATTATTCTGAGTAAGAGGCAGTATCCCATCAGCATTGAGCATGCACAAATCATTCAAGGCTTTGTACACCTCTATCAGATCACCTCGCCGGTGGCTAGTCTCCAAAAACTTAAGCCTTTCTTCGTAAGAGCAACCCTTTGTTCCGTTCACTAACCTTGTTGCCCTTCTCTATACTCGTTCCAGCAGCACTACATCCTTCTTGAAATGAGGCCTCCAGACCTGTATACAGTACTCAAGGTGCGGCCTGACCATTGCCTTATACAAGGGAATAATCACCTCCCTAACCTTGCTAGAAAAATTCCTGTATATCATTGATAAGACACCATGAGCTACTCTTGCAGCCCGTCTGCACTGCTTAGAGAACTTCATATCTGCCTGCATAATTACCCCCAGGTCCTTTTCATTCTCTACCACTGTCAGTGTAGTACCACAGAGTTGATACGTTGCTCTGGGGTTGCTGTTTCCCATATGTAGTACTTTACATTTTTCAATGTTAACCTTCATTTGCCACCTCTCAGCCCATCTGCTCAACCTTTCCAGATCCTGTTGCAGCAGCACAGCGTCAGTAGCCTCCTTAACAACCCTGCCAATCTTTGTATCGTCTGCAAACTTGTACATTAAGCTTGATATACCATCATCAATATTATTTATAAATATAGAAAACAACAATGGACTCAACAGTGAACCCTGAGGGACTCCACTAATAACATTAGTCCACGATGAGCAGTGTCCATTAATTACTACTCTCTGTCTTCTGCCCCTCAACCATCCCTTTATCCATAGCAACAATTTGCCACCAATGCCACACTGCTCCAATTTGTGCAGCAGTCTTTCATGTGCAACAGTATCAAAAGCCTTTCTAAGATCCAAATATACAGGGTGTTTCAGTTAAACGTTTCAGAACTTCTAAGAGGGGTAGGGTACATCCTGACAACTCGAAATCATATAGCAATGTGGGGTCGGAAATGCTTTCCTGAAGCGGTGTTGTACACAGAAGCACCATAAAGAAAAGAGACCGTAAGTGAGAAATCGTTTTAATAATACATGAAAAGAAGCAAAAGGTACATGGATTAAAGTAAGTGTTCGAAGTTTCTTCCACGGGCTACAATGCACGCCTCACATCTCCGACGCATGGACATCCGAACATTCTGGAATACTCCAGGCGAATTTGGAATTTCTTGAACAAGAACGCCAAGTTAGTAGGATGGATGATTACACGAACGCAGAGTTAGCCGATATGCATTTGGCGTACGGGGCTGCAAATTGTAGTGGGCCAGCCGCACAGCGTTTGTACGCGGAACGATATCCGACGAGGCGTATTCCCAGTCATAATTTCTTTGCAAGACTGCATCAGAGGTTAGCTGAGAGAGGTTCATTTGAAAGAGCTGACAGGGACAGGGTAAGAACAGCACGGACTCCAGCCGTCGAACAGAATGTGCTGCAGCATGTACAGGGGAATCCAAGAACGAGTACACGAAGTCTAGCAAACGCAGTCGGGGTTTCCCATTGCAGCGTCTGGAGGATTCTCCGAGAACAAGACATGCATCCGTTTCACGTGCAGCGTGTCCAGACACAGCAACCGGAGGATTATGCACCTCGTATTGCTTTCGCACAGTGGTACCTTGGAAAATGTGCTACAAATCCCCTTTTTCCTGCTGAAGTGTTGTTTTCCGATGAGGCATCCTTCACAAGGGAAGGAATTTTCAACAGGCATAACGACCATATCTGGGCGGTCGAGAACCCGCATGCAATACGACGTCGTGCAGCACAGATTCGATTTTCGGTCAATGTATGGGCCGGTATTATGGAAGATCACCTCATCGGACCTTACCTGTTACCGTGTCGTCTAACCGGACCTATCTACTTGATCTTTCTGCAGCAAGTATTGCCACAACTTTTGAGAGATGAACAGATTTCTGCATCGACGCAACAGACAATGTGGTTCCAACACGATGGAGCCCCTGCCCATTATAGCGGAGATGTTCGTAACTACCTGGATGTCACAGTGGATCGGACGTGGTGGTCCCGTGCGTTGGCCTGCTCGGTCACCCGACCTATCATGTCTTGATTTTTATTTCTGGGGTCATATGAAATCGCTAGTTTATGACACCCCTGTTGACAATGCTGAGGAGCTGGTTGCAAGAATCGCAGTAGCTGCCGAAGAAATTCGAAATTCGCCTGGAGTATTCCAGAATGTTCGGATGTCCATGCATCGGAGATGTGAGGCGTGCATTGTAGCCCGTGGAAGAAACTTCGAACACTTACTTTAATCCATGTACCTTTTGCTTCTTTTCATGTATTATTAAAACGATTTCTCACTTACGGTCTCTTTTCTTTATGGTGCTTCTGTGTACAACACCGCTTCAGGAAAGCATTTCCGACCCCACATTGCTATATGATTTCGAGTTGTCAGGATGTACCCTACCCCTCTTAGAAGTTCTGAAACGTTTAACTGAAACACCCTGTATAATATCAAAATTATTCCCTGCATCCAATTCTTTTGTGACTACATCATAGTATCCAATCAAATTGGTCAGGCAAGACCTTCCTTAACAAAACCATGCTGTGTCTGAGCTATAACTGAATTCTTGTCAAGCTGATCCTGCATGCTTCTTTAACCAGTGCTTCCAATAATTTTCCTGGAACAGAAGTTAAACTCACAGGTCTATAATTACTTGTGTCAGCCTTTCATCCTCCTTTGTGAATTGCGGTTACATTTGCATATCTCCAGTCTGGGAGTACCTCCCCTGAGTCCAAGGAAACTCTCATAATTATGCTAACGGATTGCTTACTTGGTGAGCCGGATGTGACTCGAACACGCAACCTTCTGATAGGAAAGGTAGTATGGGCGCTGCAATAACTACCAAGGAGAACAGCTCTGGAATTGATAGCATACCAACGGAATTGTGAACACTTTTTGCCAATTACAGTTATCACAGCTTTATGCTAGGTGATCTGGAAAAGCAATATTATTATTATTATTATTAGCCATATGGTGCAAGAAAGCCTGAGGCTTAGGCTGCATCAGCTAAAAAAAAAAAAAAAAATCCCGCGTTACACTGAGAGAGAGTCAGAAGTAGGGAATCACCAAGAAAGCAAGAAAGAGAAGAATGAAGATAACTACCTCAGGACCTCGGGTTTGCCAAGCCCATACTCACCAGATGTGAGTCCCTTGGGTAAAATATACATGTGGCCAAAATACTGGAAGCGGTCAGTGTTTATTCCAATCCCGAAGAAGAGAGACACCTGAACTTGCTGGAACTGCCGCATAATAGCCTCGATATCATATGCAAGCAAGATTCTATTGAAAATCATTCAAGTACGATTGTACAGAATCAGGCTGCCTGATGTTCAAGCTGGTTTCCGCAAAGGAAGAGGCATTCGTGATCACATGGAAACATCCGTTGGATCATGGAAAAAGCCCATGAATTTCAAAATGATGTAGTATCGACTTTACGACTCATCTGATCAGCACATCTTCCAGTCTTCTAATGTTCAACTTGCATGCTCTTTGCACCAGGCGAGTCTTTTACGTTGATGAATCTTGTTTAGGAGTGGATGCCGTAATGATCGTCTGCTGGTATAGCCCATATCTGTGAGTGTGTGACTGATCAAGCCAGATATTGTTCCAGGTTAGCCCATGTTGTATTGGGTAGTCAACTCTTCAACTGTGCTGCGCCTGTTCGCCTATACGACTCGTCGGACCCGGTGCTCATCAATCTTTCGCTGACCTTTGCAGTTTTGCACCGGGTCGTTGTTCGACCATTTTGACGCCAGTTGTGGTACACCTGAACTACGGCGGCTCTCGAACACCCCACCAGTTTGGCCGTTTGGGAAATCGAGGAACCAGCTCGTCGAGCACCGACAATCTGTCCTTTATCAAAATCCGATAAATCCTTCATTTTAGCCATCACGCTCGAAAATTCTTAATAAAATGGCACCGAAAAAATCTTCCTGCCCGAAGCGCCGAAATACCTTGGTCTAGTCCTGCTGTACAAAGTATAAGAATTACCAAAAAGTTCGCATTACAGAAGTCAATACAAGATGCTTGAAAATATGGTCACATGACAACAGTTGACAGCGGTGAACTATGCTCGATATATGGGTGTCTATAAGATTGTGTGGCAATAAATCCCATGGATCCGCTAGTGCAGACCTTATTCACCAGCAATCGAGGAGTTGGCTCTTGGTGTGTAATGCGACGCCCAAGGTCACCCCACACATATTCGATCGAATTTAAGTCTGGTGATCGTGCTGACTATGGCAGTCGTTGGATATTGTTTGTTTGTTTAAGGGCTTTACGGCGCAAGGACAGTAAAGCCATAATGCGCCTAACTATGGTGATCGTTGGATATTTTCAGTTTCAAGAGCAATGCTGCTGTCTTGCATGAAAATAAAATCTGGGCCAATCGCACCCCTTAAACGTCTCACTTAAGTTTCGAGGAAACCGTTCTCGGTACCTCTGCACGGTTTCGGCATCCCTATCAAAAATATGAAGAGGGATGCGGCCGTGGATCATTATTCCACCTCATACAAGAATACAGCCTCTACCTTAGGTCTCTGTTTCTTTGATGTCTGAGGGACGGTGCTGCATTTCTCGTTGTCTCCAGATGAAATAACGTCTAGAATCTGTTCGAAGGCTGAAACGCGACTCATCAGAGAACAGAACTGTACACCATTGGTCAGGGCTCCAAGTCAAGTGTTCATGGTACCAGTTTCGACGAGATCTGCAGTGGTTTGAGATTAATGGTGCGCAAACCACTGGCTTTCTTGCGTCGAGTCCAGATGAGTTAAGTAATACAGCCCCGTTGGAAATACTTTCACTTGTGCCTGCAGCAATTTCAAGAGACAGTTGAGGACAGGGCACTGTATTGTTCCGTTTGGCTAATAGATTCAGATAGCAGTCTGTTCTGGTTGATTTAGCCCTCAGGCAACCTTAGCCAGCTCTTCTTGTAATGGTTCCTGTCTCCTGAAGCTGCTTTCATAGTGCCTAGACGACAAATACTAAAAAAAGGCGAATAGTGCTTAGCACATTAAACTAACGTGCCATCCCCACCTGCGACTGCACGGCTTCAAGTCGTCCAAAGACTCTCCATCTCAAAGAATCAAGTAAAGTGCAATGACTTGCCATCTGCGGTCTGGCCACCTTCAACACACCCTGGAACCCTTGCTTCCTGGTCATTCCATGCAGGATACATTGTAGAAAATAGCTCAAGGATTGGGCTCCTACTGTTCTATCACCAGTCTACATGTGTAGCACAGTGGTATCATCACCGTCCTCCCCACACCAGGTGGATAAGGCCCGGGGGTTCGAATCCCATCGATGACGCGAGGAACATTAATGGGCTTTTTTCACTCCGTGGCTGAGTTAGGCGTTCTCAGGCGTAAATAGCAAGGTTCCCCCACCAGAAAGTGGGGTTTTTCGAGTCCAGCACACAGACAAATCGATAATAGAAAACACGCAATTAATATTCTTTTATTATATTTAGGCCACCTGAATTTAATTATTCGGGTGGCCTAAATATAATAGTTTTTTTTTTATTGCTCTACCACCAGTGAGACGAAAATTGATGCTATCCTCGTCACACCTTCCCACAGTGATATTATTTCCATTAGCGAATCCACGAATATGCTGCTACTTACGATCTTTGACATCCTTCAACCTTGCAAAACACAATTCTTATATCCAGGGAACCAACCATGACGTGATCAGATATGCAAAAAAACATGCCAAAGTAAAGTAAAGTATAAAGTATGTTGATATCAAACGGCACCAGGGGTTTCCCCCATCTCCGCGTTGCTTTCATTGTCATGTGAACCAGTTCACTGGGAAGGCCAGAGATTTAAAAGTGTATAGATATTGTACCGTTGTTCCTCTGGTCATTTAGCCGCTAGACCCCTACTGAGGCCCAACGTTGCACGCACTTCACTCCCTGGAGACAGACCAGGTACACCAGTATTTTAAGTAGGTACTCTGGCAGGTCCTGCTGTCTACTTTCCTGAGATTTCAGAGGCTAGGACCTAAAAAAAAATATATTAAAAAATAAATAAATAAAAATAAAAATTATTAAATAAAAATAAATAAATAAAAATAAAAATTATTAAATAAAAATAAATAAATAAATTGTCGATTGCGTTGGGATGTCGCTTGAAATGAATAGGCTGAGATTAGGCGAAACTGTAAATTTGGGCGAGATTAGATTTGATGTGTGTTGTTTGTTTGTTTAGAGATTTATTAGACGAATCGGCAACTATGGCCATAGTGCGCCACTTTGATGTGTGGGGCATTCGCTTGTGTGCAGATAGAGTGGGGGTAGGGGAGGTTTAAGACTGGGAGGTAAAGGCAGAATAATGGGGATAATAGAGAAGATGTCTCCAGATGATCAGTAGAGCATGCCCATGCCCCACCAGGAGAAGAGAGGATCGGCGGGAGAAGGGGGAGCCAGGAGGCTGTCTTCTCCCTCCCCGCCGGGAAATGTGGTTTAAAGTGAAACGGGCTACAGTGCTCGATTCAGGTCGCCAATAAGGCTATTAGTAGCAAGCTGCGTAGTCCGGGCTTAGTGTGTAGCAGTCCGGTCCTAGGATTATAGTCATATATGTGGCATGGTTCCACATCCATGTTGTCTTCAGTTAAGTATAGAGTTGTGCGTCGTTTTAGAGTGTCCAGTTAGTCAGTCTCTTCTTGTGGTTGGGATTCTGTTTTCCGAAAGGGTGAGTCTTAGTCCACCTGCCATATTTTGTAGATAGATCAGTTGAGCTTTTTTGTTTGTGGTTGTTCACTGCCTCAGATTTTTTGTTGTCCAAATCCCCGTGTTGGGTTTCTCCTGTTCCTCTTGGTTAGGTTGTTTGGTTCGCTTGTTGGGGTTACAGGGTTCGGCGTCTCGCGAATAGTTCCTGTGAATATTCAGAAAGGGCGATGTATGTCTCCTTGCCTTCTAAGAGATGTTGTTCTTGGTCTTTGGGACAGTATTGTATTCTTGTGACCATTTGGCAGCGGAGGTCATCATATTGGTGGCAGCCATACATAAAGTGCTGCCAGGTTTCTTGCTCGCCGCAGGCACAGTTGGGATTGTCTATAATTCCGAGTGAAATCAACTTGGCCTTGATGGAACCATGCCCTGTTAATACGTAGGTTGTGAATAAGCCTGGTGAATATCATGTCGGCGTCTTCGGCTGAAATTTGTCAACTTTGGAGAGGAATTTTTTTGTGATTTGTCCCTTTGTGGAGGCATCCCAGCGCGCACCTGCCACACCTGCAACAGATGAGTCTGGAGCGTTCTTTTTTTTTTCTGCAGCGTGGTTGTTTGCGGGGTTTGCATTGAAATCCTGGTGTGTGCAGTCTGTACCCCTGGTGAGCTCATAGTGCATGCCTCTTTTGACTACCTCAAGATCGAGGGGGAGTGCTCCTGTGATAATCTGTAGTGCGTGTGTGCTCACAGTGCTGCAGGCACGAGTAGCAGACAATAGCATAGTTCTGTGGGTGGAATCTAGGATCCTTAGGTTGACAGCAGTTCCAACTTTTTTATACCACAAAAAAAAAAAACCAAACTATTATATTTAGGCCACCCGAATAATTAAATTCATCTGCCATGCTGTGTCTTATTTTTGTTAATTGCGTGTGTTCTATGGTCGATTTGTCTGTTTGCTGAACGAAAAACCCCAGTTTCTGGAGAAAAAAACCTTGCTATCTACGCCTGAGACCTAACTCAGCCACGGAGTGAAAAAAGCACATTAAAGTTCCTCGCGTCATCGACGGGATTCGAACCCGGGCCTTTTCACCTGGTGTGAGGAGGACGGTGACGATACTACTGTGCTACTCGCGCAGACGGCTTTTTTATACTATGCTCCTGCTGCATATGTTGCTATTGGCAGAAGTGCAGCTTCATTGTTTGTTGGTTTAATCCCCAGTCTCGCCGGGCGATTCTTTTAATCAGGGCAGTGCAGAAGTGTATCTTTCTTCTCAATTGGTTGAGGTGTAGTTTGAATGACAGTTGCATGTCGAGTATGACTCCCACATATTTGAGTTCTTTGCTGAATCGGATGGTTGTATGGGTTATTTTTATCTGGGGAGGTCTGCGTATATCCAGCGTTCCCTTGAGGAGTATGGAGTTAGTTTTAGTCCGTGAGATTTGGAGCAAGTGAAGTCCAACCCAGTTTTGGAGAGTTTGTATGGTGGGGTTTGCTTGGGTCTCCAGCTGTAGTCTGGAGTTGGCTGCAATTGTCAAGACAAGGTCGTCCGCAAAAGCCTGCAAACGAACTTCCTCCAGATCCTGTCTGCGTGGGTAGAACAGTGGTATCGTCGCCGTCCTCCCCACACCGGGTGGAAAGGCGCGGGTTCGAATCCCGTCGATGACGCGAGGAACTTTAGTCGGCTTTTTTCACTCCGTGGCTGAGTTAGTCGGTCTCAGGCGTAGATACAAGGTTTTTTCCCTCAGAAACTGAGGTTTTTTTCGCCCAGCAAAACAGGCAAATCGACCAGAGAACATACGCAATTTACAGACACGAATACGGGTTAATGTAATCATTTACGGGTAACCCTAATATAGTAATTTATTCCTCCAGATCCTTGTTCAGGAAATCGTCCATCAGCAAGTTCCACCTAGTTGGTCCCAGCACTGAGACTTGTGGGCAGCCTCTATGGATTTGTCTCTGTATTGCCTTGTAAGGGGTGTTGATGATGATCATTCTGTTGCTGAGGTAGCTCCGGATAACGTTGTACAGGTTGCCGGTGACCCTGGTCTCCCACAGCCGGCCCAGGATTCTCGGCCACCATAGGGTGTCGAATGCCCTGGCAAAATCAATGGAAATAGCCAGTAGGTATTTTTTTTATCCGTCTCCTTTGCTTCTGTGCTTAGGCTTTGGAGGGCATCAACATTGGAGTGACCTTGTCGGAATCCATATTGTTTGGGTGAAGGGAGGTTTCCTAGTTGGTAGTAGTGTTGGATTCTTGCTAGTAGTAATCTTTCAAAAAGTTTACTGCTGATGGTGAGAAGCACAATTGTTCTGTGAAGATGGTTGTTCAGGTGGTTTGTTCGGATTTTTGATTATTAGTTTTACATTGGCTATTTTCCAGTCGAGCGGGAAAGATCTGTCTAGCATGCATCGGTTGAACAGTTGGAACAATAGATCAGGGTCAATTTCAGTGAATTTCTTAAAGATCTCCGACTCCAGGAGGTCCAGGCCCGGGCATTTTCTAGCAGTTATATGTGATGCAGTCTACAAGAGCTCCTCTTTAGAAAATTGTGGCTCCACATCGTCAGTTTGATAAGCTTCGTTTTCCCAACATGTCGTAATCTTTTCCTCTGTTTGTGGGTCCACATGAGGGCGGAAGGCAGTATCTAGGATGTTATTTGTTGATGCGTCCCAGGAACACGTTGCAACACCTTCTGGTGTGATTGTGGTTGTTATTACCTCCCCCCTGGGGAGTTTGTTCGCGACGATTTTATGAACGGTGCCGCAGGGGGTAAGTGTTCCCCGTGTTAGTCACAAGTCGTTCCCATGATTCTTGTTTGTTTTTCCGTATGAGAGCAGTGTATGAGTTCTGTGCCTCTCTATAGAGTTTCCTGAGTGTCTCCACTTCCTGTGCGGGCCACGTCCGTCTGGCTCTTGGGAAGTTTTTCCTTCTGTTTTGGACTTCTTTCCGGAGTCGTTGCAACTCATGGGTCCACCACGGCATAGCGCCAGGTGTAGGTCGTTTTCTTTTTATTGCAGTGTTGGCAGCGTCGGTGATGACATCGGTGATTGTCCTTTGCAATTCGTCTGAGCTTCTTGCGTTTTCTATCTCCATTGTTCTTCTGTTTTTGTTAACAGTTAGGGTCTCCTTAAATAGATCCCAGTTTCTAGCATGGAGCGCGTAGCGGTGGAGCATCCGTCCAGCTGTTGGCTGCCTGTGGAAGTTCCTATTGAGTTGGAAGGTGAGGATCCTGTTGTCGGACGTGGTCCAGGCATTCTGCACCATCCAATCAGAAATATTACCCGCTATATTTCGAGTGGCGAGGGAAACATCGATGGTCGCTTCCCATCTCAGATTACAAAATGTTGGCATCTGGTTTGGTCTGTTTTGTACGGCAATGGAAGCTCTCGAAATGAACTCCTCCAGTCGCTCTCCATTACTGGTGCCCTGCCTGTCAGGTGTGCGGCTATACCAGGCCGGGGATCTGCAATTAGCATAATTTTTTCTCCTAGGAGCGTGTTGGTGACGTGGTCCAGGTAACTAGTGGCTGTAGTGATGTCTTCTACAGGCCTGCAGTGCAGTGAGATTATGTAGAAGGCGCCGATTGCGATTATAACTTGGGCTCAGGCCGCCCAGGCTGTGCATAGATGGAAGACTTTTATGGCTGTTATACATCATCCCCAGGGGCTCACAGCTGGTGAGTATGGGCTCGGCACACCCAGGGTTCTGAGCTGGAAATCATCATTCTTCTCTTGCTTGGTGATTCCTTTCTACTTCTCTCTCTCTCTCTCTCTCTCTCTCTTTCTCTCAAGCTTCCTTGCACCATATGGCTAATTATAATAATAATAATATCCGGGTTTCTTAATCGAGAATTGCAGCCCATGGAGTTGTTTCCTCTGTCTGTATTATTTTGTATTTTAGGGGATATCCCCTGACCAGTTTGAAATGGGTATATGGTTCCTATAGGATGACGATGTCAGCATTTACTTCATCAGCTATCAGACTGATTTGGTCTGTTACGGCCCTTGCCCTTTGTGCATTGTTTGGAAGAATTTGACAATCGTGGCGTTGTATTGCTTAGGGTGAGCTGTCACAGTCGAATCTGGATTGGTTCAAACTCTTGATTTTTATGTATACGGGACATTTGTTATCTCTTACTGAGTGCGCTGCGTCGAGTTTTTGGCCTTTGCAGTTGGCGCATAATGGTTGTTCATCTTTCTCAGGGCAGTCATTGTAGTCGTGGCCTTTTTCGGCACAGTGGCCACAGGTCTGGTTGTTTGGCTGCAAGTGTGGGTGGTGTGGCCAAACTCGCAGCACCAATAACACTTGGAGACCACGATGTGTTCGTGAAATCTGTGGCTGCTCCAGTTTTCAAAGATCCTTGTTTGCTTACAAGCACTTGCCATGCAGCGGGGCTAAGTTCCACCACCCAGTTCTTGGAGTTTCCTATCATGGGTTTAATCGCACATCTAGCACATGCTGAAAGGCAACCTCGACACCCGTCATCCTCCAACTCTAAGGATCAGCCAGCAGTTGTTCACCAACTGCTGTTCGGTGAAATTTCTTGGTGTCACCCTCAATAACCTTAAGGTGAGGGATAAAGGACCGCTGGTCCTTTAAATCTCAGAGACAAGACAAGGCAGTTCACCGCAATGCTGTCGCGTACCATGAGGGGAGACTGGAAGTTAAACGGCAGATCCCTTCAGCTCATGTACTCCACCATCTTTACTCCAATTGTTCTCCATGGTTCAGAAGTATGGTACCACCAGACCAACAAGCGATTCATCCATGCCCATTTCGAAAAGACACAGAGAATCATCCTACTCGGAGAACCATCCTTACAAAACAATCTCTACTGCAGCTCTCCAAGTGCTCACTGGTAATCGTACCTTAGATCTTCATGCCATTTCCCAGGCCTCAAAGGAGACAGAAAAACGCATTTTGGTAAAACTCGTCTCCATCTGGCAGACTGATTGGTCAACCGGGGACAAGGATCTTATAATCAGGAAGTTTTTTCTCTTGATTTCCTCCATTGATAAGAAGTGCCTTTTGTGGTTTACACGAAACCTAGAGACATCATATCTCTTAACAGGACATGGCTCCATCAAGAAAACGGGGCATGACCTGGGTATTTCTGAAGATAATATCTGTTCCTGTGTGGAAAACTGAAGGCTGAGAACACTTAATCTCTTCTTGCACCATCTATCTTGACACTAGCAACCACTACTAACAGATCTTTACCTTACTACTTTTCAACCTGTTAATGCACTAATCAGTTCCAAATATACTTTCACAGCTTTTCCCATATTTGCTACTTCTCTCTTCAAGCGAAGACGCCACATTCTGGCATCAACTCCTCCACAAAAGCATCCCACAACCAGCTTCTAGTCACCTATAATGTTTTAGCCTGCTTCTCTAAGTCATTATTCGATGTGTTCCCATTCTAGGGTCATTTCTTCAACACTGGATTCTCGCTTTTCTTAGCTGTACCAGTTGTGTGCTTCTACAGAGCTAAATGAATTATAAATAGGATCGTGCTGACGATGGTTCCTTCCCTGTTCTGGGATTTCTGCTCTTCAATATGGTACTTTCTCCTTTGCCGCTGCACCTTTCCTTCACTGCGCCCTACAACTTTTCTTCTTCATGCAGACTTGGATAGACCTTTCTCATCCACGTGGGATTTAAGTGCAAACCTTTTCACGATGCAAACTCGGGCCCTCTCTACCTAGTAGGATCTGGTGACGACGATCTCTCTTGTGTGGTATTTATGTGCTGTCATGCTAACCTCTTCTGGTGGGGGGGGTAAGATTGGTACCTGCTATACGCGCTTCATATGGTGCTCTCATGGAAGCATCTGTCTCCCAAGAATTTTTCCCCAGGGACCGGTATTCTTCCCCACTCCTCCCTGTTTCCATTTCTAGTAGGCCCCTTCTCCGTGGCCTACTCTTATTTAACTACATCGCACCTTTCAGACATTTTTATTTTTATTTTTGGTCTTCATCAGGAGCTTATCCGACCCTGGCAGAAGGTCAGCCAGAGTATAATGGGCAGCCTGGCTCACTCCCTATAAATTGCTTGTGTTCTGAGACCGATTTTCTGTTTGCTGTGCGAAAAACCCGAGTTTCCCAGAGAAAAAACTCTTACAGTAGACTGTCGAAATAACGGCACATTGAAATCGGATATATACATACAGCCTAATGTCTTGCAGTATTTAAAAAAGAAAACGGCAAGTCACGTGATTACTGTATTCGTTTACTTCGCCATTTTCAAAGTGAATTCTGTACTGATATCACGACTTATACTGCTGTGTTACATTTATTTTAAATTAAAAACCCCTCACTATGGCTCCTAAAGTTAATAAACCTCATACAGAGAAGAAAAGAAGAACATTTAAAGCTTAGTGGCAAAAACTCGATATAATCCAAACTATTAGATTAGGGTCACCCGGAAAGTTAATTCATATACCCCTGTGTATTGTGTCTGTAAATTGCGCATGTTCTCTGCTCGATTTGCCTGTTTTGCCTGACGAAAAACCCACGTTTCTGGGGAAAAAACCTTGCTATTTACGCCTGAGACCGACTAACTTAGCCACGGAGTGAAAAACGGCCACTAAAGTTCTTCGCATCATCGACGGGTTTCGAACCCGGGCCTTTTCCACCCGGTGTGGGGAGAATGGTGACGATACCACTGTGCTACGCGCGCAGACTAAACTTGATATAATAAAGAAAATAGAACGGGGCGTAAGCAGGAGTGTATTAATGGCAGAATATAACATTAGGTCGTCAACATGTTTATGTTTTTTATGTACAGACAATAAAATTGCATTCTTAATCTCTCTATTTCTTATTTGGCCTTATTATTTCTGCATTAAATATATTAAAAATAAAACTCTCTAAATAACGGAAAAATCGAAATGACGGCACCTTGAATCCCCGATTATTCCGAAAGTCTACTGTATTTTCGCCTGAGACCGACTAACTCATCCACGCTGTGAAAAAGGCCCATAAAAATTCCTCCCGTAATCAACGGGACTCGAACTCAAGCCTGTTCAACCCAGTGTGGGGAGGACGGCGATCCTACCCACGAAGGCTCACGTTCGGAGAAGATGGGAGGTGGCAATTCTAGAGCCCCCTGAGTGGGATTAATATTCCTAAAACCACTTCAAACAATGCTCTACAAGTCTTAGGAGGAGTGATGCCCTTAGATCTATACATTACATATATCGTGGAATGCTGTACAAACTAAAGAAGGGTCTATGGATTACTATGCTGGACATAACATCTGATCCTGCAAATGATATAAAACAGGAAAAGGTTAGAATTTGGAGAGAGCTAAACGGAATATGGCAACAGAGATGGAATGAGAGTCAATATGGCCTAACCACAAAGAGATGCATTCAACAAGCTGATTACTTAGCTTCTCTAGGTATAAATTTATGGTTCACGCCTAAAATGTATACTTCCTATTTGTTAACGGGGCATAGCTCCTTGAGGGCTAAGCTTTTTGAGCGTGGTTTAGAGCCGTACCCGTTTTGTACTTGTCGTGGTTTTGAGACCTGGGAACATGTTCTCCTGCATTGCCCTGAGTATGTACAATTCAGGCACACACTATTGAGTCTGGTTCCAGAATTATCGGAAGAGAATATCAATGTTCTTGTGGATAATGCTGGCAATTTCAGAGCTTTGCAAGACTTCGATTCTAATGTCTTTAAAAAGCGGCTTCAGCTGAGGGCCTCAGCTGCTCAGGGAACTTAAAAAAAAAAAAAAAAAGGGAAAGGAAATGAAAAAAAAACGATCCCATATGATTCATTTTTTTAAAAATTATTTATATATTTTTTTAATTTTTTCTGGGAGCGGGATTGCGCCCATACCTGGGAGAAATCCCGCTCTCAGGTAGGGCAACCTGGGAGCGCGATTGCTGGCACCCATCGGTATTGCACTGCCTCCAGTGGGTGCGGGATCTGTGCAAAACAAAAAGCACATACAGATGATAACAACAGAACTTACTACTCCTAACACTTTCTCAGGCTCGCTATATAGAGTTTCTGTGCCATCACAGAGGACAAAGGTGGAGATGGGCATCTGCCTAGGACCACCCAGATACCGGAACACACACACACACACACACACACACACACACACACACATGTACACCCTTAGGATATATATTGAGAATGCATATAACTCTTGTATATAAATCATGTATATAAATTAATTGTATATTTATCTTGGAATTGTACATAACATTTTTGTGTGTGTGTGTGTAAATAAATTAAATTAATGAAATGCCAAGTCGGTGACTTGCACCCCTGCTAACCCGATTTGGGGTAGGGGGTAGAATATCTACTTGATGGTTTGGTATGTGGCCCTCGTGGGTATCACAGTTGGTAGAATTGCCATCCTCCCCACACAGGGTGGAAAAGACCTGAGTTCGTGTACTGTCAATGACGCGAGGAATTTTTATGGGGGCTTTTTTCATAACGTGCTGAGTTAGTTGGTCTCAGGCGTGATCTTTTCTCCAATCAACAGAAAATCGACTACACACTCAATTTACAGACAGTATACACGGAAAAATATTGCCTTAGTTGCTGATGCTCCTAAAACCCTACTACTAATAAAACAACAGCCTAGTATGTCAGGCGGGATGAAAAAACGGAGGGTAGATCCTGCCATGCGAGATTTTTTTTACAGGGAGCCAATGGATGTCTTTGGAGTTCAATTTGCTGAGTAGGATTCTAAAATTTCTTAGTTGTACTGGGCAATACTCAGCATCGCTTTTTTCCTACAGATTGGCTTCTGAGACCTACTCGTGGAAGAAACATCGCCGACCTTTTCTTCAACCGCGGCGGAAACCTGTGAGTGACAAAGTGATGCCCAGCATGTTGCTGCCTCAAAGTTACTCTTTGGAAGTCTATTTAGTTTTCAGGCTTAGACATTTTTGCTCTCTTACTACTCCACCCATCCTCCAAACCGTACTAGAGGGCATCTCATCCACTATAGGTATCCCCTAGCGTCTACTGGCCTCGGGGCATTTAACTCTTTGTCCCCCTCTTTCGCCTTCACCTTTGATTCCTCCTTCCTCTATTTTCAATCTCCTTCTTCTCATTTGGGCTTTCCCTGGGCTCTGCTAGGGAAAAGCCTCGTCAGACGTTTCTATCTGCTCGTGGCTCGGCTCTTCATTCCGTGGACAAATGCTGGGAGGTGCCGTCCTCGTAGATCGTGCCCAGTAACAAAGTAGTGAGGGGAACAACACACGTTGGCACTTCGCAGTGCCACTAAGTGAAGTTGTGGGGGGGAACCACTGGAACCACTGGCACAAGTGGACATGGACAATCTGTCCATGTCCACTTGTGTAGAGTTCGGTTAAGGAAATTGGATAAAGTATGAAATAAATATAAACGGAAGTTTTGTGAATACATGTTGCCCACTATAGTTGTCCTTAGCTCACTGCCGATGCATTCACCGTGTAGCCAGTACAAACTGTCAAGGGGTATTAGAACACGCACCCGAAGACCTTTCCATCGACGTCATGGATCCATCACTCCAGTGTTCCAACCTTTCTGTGCTACTCAGATGACTGTCTTGCACTATAAAAGGACTTCTCCCTAGACAATAATTTTATTTTACTTCCACTTACTTCAACAAGCTCTTGTATATACGATCATGATCATTTAATTCGCGGACTGGTGCAAGATCTTATCTTAATTGTCATTGTCTGAATCATAATCTGGATTCCTCCTTCTTGAAATACTCGCCCTTGAACCTTACACACTTTAGCCACCGTCCTACATACACATTAAATCCTTTTTGCAAGCCATTTTTCGAAAGACTGCAAAGTGCTTCCATTGCAGCTCTGAGAGAATCGTTGTGTCTGATGCTTGCCTATCAGAGATTTCTTCAGACGTGGAAACAGCCAGAAATCACAGGGGGCTAAGTCCAGTGAATAAGCGGGATGTGGAAAGAACCTCAGCACCTATGGCAGTGATCACTGCCTGAACAATATTAGCCGAATGGGTCCAGGCATTTTCTTGATGGAGAAACCACTTCACACCAGAAAGTTTGGCCACACCTTTATATGCTTTGAACACCATCATAAATTTGGATATGCCAACGACTTGCAATTTGTATAACGGGTAACTCTCCGGTAATATTAGAGGATAGAACTAATTTGGTATTACAAGATTTAATTGAATGGGTAACAGTGAATAAATTAAAAATCTAAATTGATAAAACTAAAATGATGACTTTTAGAGGCACATTCAGTTACGGTCGACCACCCAAAATTTTAATTTATAATAAACAGGTGGCGTATGTTAGAAGTTTGAAATATCCGGAGGTTGTCCTAGATGATAAACTGAATTTTATAACTCATGTTGAACGGTTGTGAGATAAGATAACAGCTTTAAGATAATTTTAAGCTAATAAGATAACAGATAAGTGTTATTTTTCTTAGGTAACAAACCTAAGAAAAATAACACTTTTGACAAATAGAAGCGGGATATTTTTCAAATAAAAGGTTTGCATAGTTATACAGGTATCCATATGCATAGTTCGTAGCTTACAGAAAAGGATACGATTACTTTTAGTTGGCTGTCTCAAATCGATTGCAGTTCATTCGTCTCAATTTTAGTTGAATCGTCTCTCAGCAATATTCAGATTTTGTGTTTGATATAAAATGTATAGGTCATCATATGCATATAGTACCTCAATAGTTAAAGGAATGGCTTTGGTTACATTATTATTCACTATGACGGAAAAGAGTATTGCGCTCAAAACTGAACCTTGAGGGACTCCTTTCTCTTAAGGTTCAAGCGGCTGTCTCATATCACACATGAAAAGTTTTATGCAAGGAAGTTCTATATAAATCTGTGTATTTAATAAATAAATTTTCTGTTTATACTCCGGGACGACCAAACGGTCAGAGGAGTTCATAAAATAGACAGAATACAAGAAACAGCACCGTATTCAGCAGTCACGGGTTTGAAACCCGTCACTCAAAGCACGTGTACTTATGCACCCGCGTGCGTGACCACTAGGTTACGGGGGCCTTTGGTTCATTGTTTGATTTCTACATTTTATTGATTGTACAAATGATCGTTTGTGGCACTCTATGATTGGTATGTTTGTTGGAATACAGATTTCAGTCTTTATATTGCTTTTGTCTACTGTTTTTTTTTTTTTTTTGTTTTGTTTTTTTTTAATACGACTGTTGTGGTCACCAAAGAATTATTTCAAACCTTCAGAAAGCAAAGCAGGAAACATAACTAGTTTTGCAGTACGCAGTAATGAAATTATAAACTTGGAATTGTGGTAAATAAATAACTCGATGAGTTGGAATTTTTCTTTTTTTTTTTTTTTTGTTTTTTAATTTAAGAAATTTTATTTCTATTAAGGCTGTTAACTAATTTAATACTCTACACACCTAACATTAGAGCGTAATACATATAACGTAAACTTAATAGCATAATACGCATTATTGCATTTAGGTATCTATTAGTTCATCGTAGGATTCTAAAATTTGATGGAATTTAAAGAAAATCGTATGTTAGAGTAGAGCAGCAAAGCAAGGGATCCAAAGCGGTATGCTGTGCCTCATAGGAGAGTTGAAGGGAGCTTTTCTCCTATGAATAACGACCTTACAAAATGTGCTACTTGTGCAATGTTTGCGCGTTAAAGGAGAAATTACACAACCAATGGGGTGTCCTTGTCTATATTCAGTACAAATAACTATATAGAAATGAAGCCGGTCGGTAAACCAGAAAGTCTTATAATGGGGATTTTAACTTTCCAGATATTAACTGGAACTTGTGGTTGGTCTCTCACACACACACACTAGTAAGACTTTTTCTTAATTTATTAGATGACTGTTTTCTACAGCATGTTACAAAGGCAACAAGAGACAGTGATAATCCTGATCTGATTATCAGCAGCGATTCTTCATGCATTAAGAATCTGCAGGTAGAACACCTACTGTAACAGGGAGTTAAATGATTTTGGGTGGCAGTGATCACATTGTAATGAGGCCATATTTACTTAAAGATGTAACCACTCTCAAGGCAAAGGGAAAGGGTTTTCCTTTCTTACGGATGACAACAGTGGTCTCAAACAGTTTTTAAATTCTGTGCAGGGGAACTAAGGTGGTCACATCTGGTCAGTATGGTCTTGGCAAACCCAAGGTTCTGAGCTGGATATCTCCATTCTTCTTTTTCTTGGTGATTCTCTCTCTCTCTTTCTCTCTCTCGGGGTAATTCAGAAATTTCTTTTTTTTTTTTTTTTTTGGCTGGTGCAGCATAAGCCTGAGGCTTCCTTTCACCCTATGGCTAATAATAATAATCATGCGAGCATACTATGAAATAACCAGGGTAGAGACCGATATGACAATGTAAACGTCGCGACTACATACCAAGTGGTTGGAACGATTCCCGGATATTCAGGTCACCGAATAGCGATTAGCGGACCAAAGAAGGGCCACCGTCACGACGAAGAACCTAATAGCTCCTGCCATCTTGGAAAAAATCAAGCAGGATGTGAGCGATCACCTACAAAGAACAAAGAATATAGTCAATATGGAACCAGAGGAGGAACAGCAAGAAGAAATACAACCCAGAGTAGCTGAAGTGGAAAGAGACGAAGTAATGATATCCAGAATAGAAAACCAGTGGAATAAGGCCCTAACAGAATTCGAAAGAATGGACCCCATAAGAACCCATGTGATATCTAAGCAGAGGCCAAATAAAATCCTGTGGAGAGTAACAGATCACCTTAATCGGCAAATAATGCCACATTACCTTGACAACAATGGTGCAACGCTGGAGGGTATTTGCACAGCCATATATTGTGCTGCCATAGCGGCCACAAGGATTAATTGAAAATAAACGAGAGACCAGCAGCAGAAGAATCGAAAACAGAAGGAACCACCAGCTTGGGAAAGAAGACTTCAGCAGAAGATAGAAGAATTAAGAGTCAAGATAGGTCAGTTGACCCAGTACCAACAGGGTAATAGAAGTAAGAAATTAATTGGAAAAGTGAAGAGCATGTTCAACAGAGACAGTGTCCACAGCAAACATGAGGCCAGAAATCAGAGAATAGGAGAATACTTGGACATACTGAGGCAGAACCTCCTCGCACTCAGAAACAGACTACGTCGATACAAAGAGAGCTCCCAGAGGAAAATAAACAACCGAATCTTCGATGAGGATCTAAGAGCCTTCTAGAGGAAACTGGGAGATGAGAAAGCAGGAAACGGACCACCCCAAAAGAAGACAATCGAGGAGTTCTGGGGAAATATCTGGTGCAGTGGAGTAAGACATAACAGCCGATTCCCCCTGGATAGAAGTAGAACGGAAGAAAGGACGTACAAGATAATGAGAGAGTGGGAGATTAGAGAAGAAGTAAAAGTCGATCAGGAACACCCACAACTGGCGAACGCCAGGAATTGATAACATCCACAACTCCTAGTATAAGGTCACCTGCACACACAAGCACCTAGCAGAGCAGTTCACTCGAATGATAAGGCACCCGGAGACAATCCCGAAGTTTATCACTGGAGTCACATATCTGAAGCCTAAAGAAGAAGATAGAAGAAACCCCTGCGAAATACAGGCCAATCACCTGCCTCCCAACGATGTAAAAGATCCTGACCAGCTGCATAACCAAGAAGAGATCAGACCACTTAGAGAGTCAGAACATAATGGCCGAACAGCAGAAAGGATGCAAGCGGAGGAGCAAAGAATGCAAGGAGCAATTAACCATAGATGTCGCAGTTATGGAGCAAGCATACAAGAAGCACCGCAACCTATACACGGCCTACATCGATTACTGCAAGGCCTTCGACTCCGTACCTCATAGCTGGTTAATAGAGACCCTGAAGATCTACCAGGTCAATCCGATAGTGACAAACTTAGGAGCAACAATGGCGAAATGGAGTACCACCATTAAGGTCAAGAACATCATAACCAGACCAATCCCCATCAGAAGAGGAACCTTTCAGGGAGATGCTCTGAGTCCACTGTGGTTCTGTCTAGCAGTCAACCCGCTATCCACCATGCTTAACGGCAGCAAGTATGGATATAACCTGTACACCCTCACCCACCTTATGTACTCCAGCAACTACTCCGGATCACCGAAGAATTCAGCAAGGACATCAGGATGGAATTTGTTCTAGACAAATGCAAGACCCACACACTGCACCAGGGAAAATTAGTCGGCCGAAACTACCAGCTGCTGACTGGTAAAGAGATCGAAGCTATGACAGAAGGAGAGACCTACAAATACCTAGGGTTGATGCAGGCTCAGCAGTTAGAGCAAAAGGAAGTCAAGAATTGCTTGACCGAAAAATATCGTCAGAGACTCAGAAGTCTGCTGAAAGCAAAATTGAACGGAGGGAACACAGTTAAAGCCATAAACACCTATCAGCTCCAGTACCAATATACTCCTTTGGGGTCATAGACTGGACTAACACCGAGCTGGAGGATATCATGCGAAAGGCAAGGACAATGATAACCAAGAACTGCCAACATCACCGGAAGTCAGCAGTGGAGAGACTAACAATAGCTCGGAAAGAAGGAGGAAGGAGCCTGATAGAGTAACAGAAAACAGCGATAGTTAATCTGAAGGATTACTTCGAAAACAACACAGCACCACCCCACCAGGAAGATAGATAAGTGGTATACACCACTCAGTCTAAGCGAGGAGCCCCCTCCCACCCAGACAGCACAAGAAACGAAGCTAGAAAGATGGGTAAAGAAGACACTCCAAGGCAGACACTCAACGATCTCCATTAAGATCACACCGATAACATTGCTTCCAATTCCATGGCTCACAAGCGGGACACTCTTCCCCGAGACTGAAGGATTCATGCTGGCTATCCAAAACCAGGTAATCAACACCAGAAACTATCGAAAATACATCGCAAAGGAGCCCTGAATGTCAGATGACACATTTCGGCGATGCCGCTTGGGCTCAGAAACCCAACAGATCACTGCAGGGTGCAAGGTGTTCACCCAGAGTGAGTACACTCATAGACACGACCAGTTAGTCAGGATAATATATTAGAAGCTAGCGAGGAAATACCAATTGACCAAAGAAAGTGGACCATACTACAAGTACGAACCCCCGGCAGTACTAGAGACCCCAACCCACAAGCTGTACTGGGACCGCGCCATAATAGCGGATAAGACCATCGCGCACAACAAACCGGACATAACCCTTGTGGACAAGATGGAAAAAGCTACCTACCTGATTTACATAGCGGTGCCCAACACTAGCAATGTCCAGAAAACCCATGAGGAAAAAATTAGGAAGTACACAAACCTGAGACATGAGGTCAAGATGTGGCATAAGCAAGAAGTAATGACCATTCCGATCATCGTGTCAACCACCGGTATGGTGCCAAAGACCCTACATAGTAGCCTAGCAGCAATAGGTCTCCCAGCGAACACTTACAAGGAACTCCAGAAAGTCGCAATCATGAACACCTGTAGGCTAGTCAGAGAGTTCTAACACCCGACATAACAACAACCACCCTGTGTACTTGGTAGCAATACCAGTCACGAGGTGGAACCCCCAATCAGGGAGAAATAATATAAGAGCAATAATAATGTTATCAATATAATCAGTTGGTTCCAGAAGCCTACGGTACAAATTATTATATTAAGGCTACCCGTAATTCATTGTATAAAACCGTGTTTGTGTCTGTAAACTTCGCGTGTTCTCTGGTCGATTTGCTTCTTTAGCTGGATGAAAAACTGTGATATCTAAGCCTGAGACCGACTAATTCAGCCACGGAGTGAAAAATGCCCATTAAAGTTTCTCGCGTCATCGACGGGATTCGAACCCTGGCCTTTTCTACCCAGTGTGGGGAGGACGGTGAAGATACCACTGTGCTACCGCGCAGAGAAGCGTATGGTACATATAAATTACTCTGCAAGCTAAGCTAAGGCAGATTATGAGACGACTCCTAAAAGTCTTCTCGCTGCTGATAAAGGACTCTTTTTATCAGCAGCAATTTTGCTTATATTTAGAGCAGAAGGAAGAGGCTGACTCACATAGCTCTACTTAATAACGATGGTTTAATTGTTGATTAGCACTTCCGTAGCCAGGTGGGAAGGAGCAACAGTGCGTAGCACACGCTTCTTGATTAGACCGGAGTTCGAGCCCGTCACCACCAAATACGGAGGATGCGGAAAGGTCAGGGAATGACCACCGCATATTCCCGGAGCAATATGGCCTTAGTTGCTAATGCTCCTAAAAACCAAAACAACAATTGTTGATGACCCTGATCAAGTTGGTGTCTGTCCGTGAAGCGCACTGGTATCGTCAACGTCCTCCTCACACCGGGTGGAAAAGGCCTGGGTTCGAATCCCATCATTAACGCTAGCAACTTTTTTCACTCCGTGGCTGAGTTAGTCGGTCTCAGGCGTAGATAGCAAGGTTTTCTCCCCAGAAACTGGGGATTTTTCGTCTAGCAAAACAGGACCAGAAAACAGACGCACTTTACAAACAAAATAAAAATATATGGGTAGATGTAATCATTTACGGGTGACACTAATATAATATTTGAACATGTTGCTGACAAACTGAAAAGGTATTTTGCGTCTCCATTT